>NC_081409.1:192232014-192532014 GCF_030272615.1 Cryptomeria japonica
GATATACAATAAAAATGTAGAATATATCTACATGTATTGGTCATTCTATGACCAAAACTAACACTATATGATCCTAAACTTCTGGTGGATCATCAAAATCAAGCCTCTTCGGTGTAGTACATGGCTCTGTAGATGGCTGTAAAACCACAATTCGAAAGCCAAGTTAGAATTATTTTGTAGAAAATAGTTCACAATTAACATCATAACTATTCATTTAACTTTAATTCCTTTGCAATTGAAATGTAGATTACCTCATCGGCTGATCCAGGAGCTAATGTCTTAGCTCTCCACTCCTTGTCACTCTTAGGAGTTTTCTTGAAGACATACTTAAATTGATCCACGTTATGGCTGTACCGCCAAGGAGTCTATTGTAAATTAAATGTACAATTAATACAATGTACTAACATAAATATATCAAAAACACTTAAAAGATATAATATAGAGAACAATGACGTACCTGTGCTTGAGATGCTTCTCCTATGGACTGAGGATGGCTCACCATCGATGTAGAAACTGACGCTATTACCTATACAAAAAATGTACAAAGATTAAATACAATTAATATAATGATAAGTATTGAAGGTTGAAAACAATTAATTTTACATATCAAACAAAAGTGTACCGGATCCTGAGATGCTTCTCCAGTGCAAGGAGGAGGGTTTGCCATTGATGAAATAGGTATGGATATTTCCTGTATGAAAAAATTATAAGATTATAATATATCACAAGTTCACATGTATGCGTGCATATAATCATGAAATCAAGAAAATAAAGTAGAGATATATAACTCCGCCCTCTCTTGATCCGCGGGCGAATTAGGTGCATTCAACATATCCACAAAGCTCAATGGCCGCTGTACATGTAAAATAGACAAAAAACACTAATCAATCTGCAAACCCCAACTAATACTTGATTTCAACATTTTCAAACAATTGTACAACTAAAAATGTGTTCAATTACCTTCTTCACACGTTTTGGCGTCTTCGAGGAATTCTTTTTCTTAGGACGAGCCCTAAACGCGGAGGGGGTACCCTAAAAACACAAAATTAACATGAGATATTAGTACAGATAATAAATTAAACATAATTTTAAAAATCTAAAATGAAATGACTTGCATATTCCATCAAAACAATACATAAAAAGAGTTGTACGGGTATGTGCAGGATCATGGTGTGCCAAAACAGGCCCTTAAGTGGCAATGCAATTTCAGAAAAATCAGAGTTATGCAACTTGACATGAAAATTTGAATAAGTTGTGAACATTATTTTTAAAATATGTAAGAAGAGAATATATAGAAAATTGAATGTAGTTTCTAATCTACTAGTTGTTTTTTGGAAAAAAAAAATCCTATTTGATGAAAATTTCAAATTTCAATGCAGTGGTACTAAAATTTCAGGAAAAAAATAAGAAGTAGACGTATGCCTGACCACCCTAATCACAATCAAATCTTAATATTTTTTTATAATATTTATAAGTATTAGACTCATGTCCGGATGTGACACATATTTTTTTAAATTTTTTATGAACTAAATAATTATTTATGATTTTTTTACTACAACTTTTCATAAATTCAGAAACTCCTACGTCTGACCACCTTAACTTGGTCAAAACCTTATCAATTTTTTTTTAAATAATTTTTCTCTATAGTAGACGAAGCATAGGATGTGACGCATGTTTCAGTTTCAAAAAATGTTATACCGTTTGAAAGTTATGAGTGTTTTTCAATCAGTATATCAATCAGGACTATTGTCAGAATTCAATTAGAAAATAAATAATAATTATTTACTAAAGTCGAAATAAGACAAGCCTTATATTGTTAGAAAGCTGGGAACGTCCTTAAAAAACCCTTTTCGTTTTATCAATTTTGGCTACAAAAAAAGTTGTCAGCCACCAATGTAAAGTCTAGAAAATCAAGGAATACTGAAAAACATGTTTTTTTAGTTGACTTTCAGGCTTTTCACTTCCAAGCCTAATACCAAAGCATTCCCGAGCCAAAATTTGAAAATTGAAAATTTGAGTACAAAAATTTGCGGTCCCCAAAGAATTTCCCTTTGCCTCCATTTATGAAGTAAACTTCCACATGGCAGAAATCCGATATCCAATTAAATTGAATATCGGATTTTATTGGTCATATTTTAGAGAGAGAGAGAAGGAGAGGGAGAGAGGGAGAAAGAAAGAGAGAGAGGAGGAGAGGGATAGAGAGAGAGAGAGAGAGAGAGAGAGAGAGAGAGGAGAGGGAGAGAGAGAGGTAGAGAGAGAGAGAGAGAGAGAGAGAGAGAGAGAGAGAGAGAGAGAGAGAGAGAGAGAGAGAGAGAGCATAGGACCCCTTAGGACACAATATGACCCAAAGCGACCCAATATGGTGTCATTAGGGGTCATATGGTGTCTTGAGAGGTCATAAGGGTTCATGGGACACCATATGACCCCTATGGACAACATATGACCCCTAACGACACCATCGGACCCCTTAAGACACCAAATCATGTCATTAGGGGTCATATTGTGTCCTACGACCCCGTAAGACACAATATGACCACTAATGTTATGATTTGGTGTCTTAAGGGGTCGATTGGTGTCGTTAGGGGTCATATGGTGTCTTGTGACACCATAAGACCCCTCAAGACACCAAATTGTGTCGTTAGGGGTCATATTGTGTCCTACAACCCTGTAAGGCACAATATGACCCCGAACGACATGATTTGGTGTCTTAAGGGGTCGTATGGTGTCATATGGTGTCCCATGTACCCTTATGACCTCTTAGGACACCATATAACCCCTAGTGACACCATATTGGGTCGCTTTGGGTCATATTGTGTCCCAAGGGGTCATATTGTGTCTTAAGGGGTCCTATGGTGTCCCAAGACACCATATGACCCCTAACGACACCAAATCATGTCGTTAGGGGTCATATTATGTCCTACGACCCCGTAAGACATAATATGACCCCTAATGACATGATTTGGTGTCTTAAGGGGTCCTATGGTGTCGTTAGGGGTCATATGGTGTCTTGTGACACCATAGGACCCCTTAAGGCACCAAATCATGTCGTTAGGGGTCATATTTACACCATAGGACCCCTTAAGACATAATATGACCCCTTAGGACACAACAATATGGTGTCATTAGGGGTCATATGGTGTCCTAAGAGGTCATAAGGGTTCATGGGACACCATATGACCCCTAACGACACCATAGGACCCCTTAAGACACCAAATCATGTCGTTAGGGGTCATATTGTGTCCTACGACCCCGTAAGACACAATATGACCCCTAATGTTATGATTTGGTGTCTTAAGGGCTCCTATGGTGTCATATGGTGTCCCATGAACCCTTATGACCTCTTAGGACACCATATGACCCCTAGTGACACCATATTGGGTCGCTTTGGGTCATATTGTGTCCTAAGGGGTCATATTATGTCTTAAGGGGTCCTATGGTGTCCCAAGACACCATATGACCCCTATGGACACCATATGACCCCTAACGACACCAAATCGTGTCGTTAGGGGTCATATTGTGTCCTACGACCCCGTAAGACACAATATGACTCCTAATGACATGATTTGGTGTCTTAAGGGGTCCTATGGTGTTGTTAGGGGTCATATGGTGTCTTTCGACACCATAGGACCCCTTAAGGCACCAAATCATGTTGTTAGGGGTCATATTTACACCATAGGACCCCTTAAGACACAATATAACCCCTTAGGAGACAACAATATGGTGTCATTAGGGGTCATATGGTGTCCTAAGAGGTCATAAGGGTTCATGGGACACCATATGACCCCTATGGACACCATATGACCCCTAACAACACCATAGGACCCCTTAAGACACCAAATCATGTCGTTAGGGGTCATATTGTGTCCTACGACCCTGTAAGACACAATATGACCCCTAATGTTATGATTTGGTGTCTTAAGGGGTCCTATGGTGTCGTTAGGGGTCATATGGTGTCCATAGGAGTCATATGGTGTCTTGGGACACCATAGGACCCCTTAAGACACAATATGACCCCTTAGGACACAATATGACCTAAAGCGACCCAATATGGTGTCATTAGGAGCCATATGGTGTCCTAAGAGGTCATAAGGGTTCATGGGACACCATATGACCCCTAATGACACCATCGGACCCCTTAAGACACCAAATCATGTCATTAGGGGTCATATTGTGTCTTATAGGGTCGTAGGACACAATATGACCCCTAACGACATGATTTGGTGTCTTAAGGGGTCATATGGTGTCCATAGGGGTCATATGGTGTCCCATGAACCCTTATGACCTCTTAGGACACCATATGACCCCTAATGACACCATATTGTTGTGTCCTAAGGGGTCATATTGTGTCTTAAGGGGTCCTATGGTGTAAATATGACCCCAAACGACATGATTTGGTGTCTTAAGGGGTCCTATGGTGTCACAAGATACCATATGACCCCTAACGACACCATAGGACCCCTTAAGACACCAAATCATGTCGTTAGGGGTCATATTGTGCCTTACGGGGTTGTAGGATACAATATGACCCCTAACGACATGATTTGCTGTCGTTAGGGGTCATATGGTGTCTTGGGACACCATAGGACCCCTTAAGACACAATATGACCCCTTATGACATAATATGACCCAAAGTGACCCAATATGGTGTCACTAGGGGTCATATGGTGTCCTAAGAGGTCATAAGGGTTCATAGGACACCATATGACCCCTATGGACACCATATGACCCCTAATGACACCATCAGACCCTTGACGACACCATTGGACCCCTTAAGACACCAAATCATGTCATTAGGGGTCATATTGTGTCCTACGACCCCGTAAGACACAATATGACCCCTAATGTTATGATTTGGTGTCTCAAGGGGTCAATTGGTGTCATTAGGGGTCATATGGTGTCTTGTGACACCATAAGACCCCTTAAGACACCAAATTGTGTCGTTAGGGGTCATATTGTGTCCTACGACCCCGTAAGACACAATATGACCCATAACGAAATGATTTGGTGTCTTAAGGGGTCCTATGGTGTCATATGGTGTCCCATGAACCCTTATGACCTCTTAGGACACCATATGACCCCTAACGATACCATATGACACCCTAAGACACCAAATCATGTCGTTAGGGGTCATATTGTGTCCTACGACCCCGTAAGACACAATATGACCCCTAATGTTATGATTTGGTGTCTTAAGGGGTCCTGTGGTGTCGTTAGGGGTCATATGGTGTCCATAGGGATCATATGGTGTCTTGTTACACCATAGGACCTCTTAAGACACAATATGACCCCTTAGGACATAATATGACCCAAAGCGACCCAATATGGTGTCATTAGGGGTCATATGGTGTCCTAAGAGGTCATAAGGGTTCATGGGACACCATATGACCCCTATGGACACCATATGACCCCTAACGACACCATTGGACCCCTTAAGACACCAAATCATGTTGTTAGGGGTCATATTGTGTCCTACGGGGTTGTAGGACACAATATGACCCCTAACGACATGATTTGGTGTCTTAAGGGGTCCTATGGTATTGTTAGGGGTCATATGGTGTCCTAAGAGGTCATAAGGGTTCATGGGACGCCATATGACACCATAGGACCCTTTAAGACACCAAATCATGTCATTAGGGGTCATATTGTGTCTTATGGGGTCGTAGGACACAATATGACCTCTAATGACATGATTTGGTGTCTTAAGGGGTCCGGTGGTGTTGTTAGGGGTTTGATGGTGTTGTTAGGGGTCATATGGTGTCCATAGGGGTCATATGGTGTCCCATGAACCCTTATGACCTCTTAGCACACCATATGACCCCTAATGACACCATATTGGGTTGCTTTGGGTCATATTGTGTCCTAAGGGGTCATATTGTGTCTTAAGGGGTCCTATGGGGTCCCAAGACACCATATGACCCCTAATGACACCAAATCATGTCGTTAGGGGTCATATTGTGTCCTACGACTCCGTAAGACACAATATGACCCCTAACGACATGATTTGGTGTCTTAAGGGGTCCGATGGTGTCACAAGACACCATATGACCCCTAACAACACCATAGGACCCCTTAAGACACTAAATCATAACATTAGGGGTTATATTGTGTGTGTGTGTGTCTCCCTCTCTCCCTCTCCTCATCTCTCTCTCTCTCTCCCTCTCTCCCTCTCTCTCTCTCTCTCTCCCTCTCCCTCTCCTTCTCTCTCTCTCTCTCTCTCCCTCTCCCTCTCCTTCTCTCTCTCTGTCTCTCTGTCTCTCTCTCTCCCTCTCTCCTTCTCTCTCTCTCGCTCTCTCTCTCTCTCTCCCTCTCTCCTTCTCTCTCTCTCCCCCTCTCTCTCTCTCTCTCTCTCCCTCTCTCCTTCTCTCTCTCTCTCTCTCTCTCTCTCTCTCTCTCTCTCTCTCTCTCTCTCTCCCTCGACACCAAATCACGTCGTTAGGTGTCATATTGTGTCCTACGACCCCGTAAGACACAATATGACCCCTAACGACATGATTTGGTGTCTTAAGGGGTCCGATGGTTTCACAAGACACCATATGACCCCTAACGACACCATAGGACCCCTTAAGACACCAAATCATAACATTATGGGTCATATTGTTTGTGTGTGTGTCTCTCTCCCTCTCCTCGTCTCCTTCTCTCTCTCTCTCTCTCTCTCTCTCTTTCTCCCTCTCTCTCTCTCTTTATCCCTCTCTTTCTCTCACCTTCTCTCTCTCTCTCTCTCTCTCTCTCTCTCTCTCTCTCTCTCTCTCTCTCTCTTTCTCCTTCCCTCTCTCTCCCTCTCCCTCCCTCTCTCTCTCTCTCTCTCTCTCTCTCTCTCTCTCTCTCTTTCTCCCTCTCTCTCTCTAAAATATGACCAATAAAATCCGATATCTGATTTAATCGGAGATCAGATTTCTGCCATGTGGCAGTTTAGTTCATAAATGGCGGCAATGGGAATTTTTTTGGGGGACCGATTTTAGTACTAAAAACCAAAAAAAAAAGGGTTTGTGGGCCATTCAGTAGATTCCAATGGCCGACAGTTTGGGTCCTATGTTTTCTGTTGAGGATCACGGGGTTTCAGACAGCTAGAGACAAATTCATGATTTTGGGAGATTCTTAAAGTGAAAGCTTACGTTGTCAATCACAAAGGAGCATATGTGTGGAGGGAAATGGGGAGTAGTAGTCGTCGGAAGTCTAAACGCAAAAGAAGACTTTCAAATGACCAAGTTGAAGTGTATAGAGAAAGAGATAGAGAATGTCATAGGAGGAGAAGACAAGGTATGTTAAATATTGCTAATGTTACTTCAACTGAAGAGGAAATTGAAATTGAAAATGTGCCACAAGTTATTGAAAATGAAAATGTAAATTTTGAAAGTGATAATGAAAATGCTCAAAATGTGGAAAATTTTGACATAGGAGGTGAAAATGTGGAAAACTTTAACATTGAAGGTGGAATTGCCTCACCAAGTGAACCATATGTAACACCTAATTACTTTAGAAATGAAGACCCTCTCATGGATGAAAGACAAATTCCAAATCCAAGACCTTCAAGAACCCCAAAATGGTTATTTGAAATCGATGAGAACATTATTGCGAATCTTGAAGGCAAGAGGTCAACAAGAACCGTTCAGTTGTGGGCTACAAAACTTTTCAACCAAAATTTTAGCAATAAGACATTGACCGAGCAATGCCAACTCTTTATTCAATTGCTAAAGATGATAAAGATGAGACCATTGCTAAAGAAATTGAAGATTCGTATGAACAAGAAGACAAAGAGAAATTCTATTATTGCAAAAAATCTATTTGATGCTCTCAATTCTATTGGAAAGAATACCAAAGAAAGAGATAAGAGAGCCGCTCAAAGAGTGATTACAACCTCCTTAGTAAGCCATCAATTGAGGAAGGCTCGCCAAATGAGACAAACTTGTGTTGATTTTGACATAAACCGTGAAACTTTGGATAGAGCACTTGCATGAAGACAAAGACTTGACGATCCACTTCAACAAGATACATGGGCATTTGGTGGGAGGCTTCCACATGTTGATAGAAAGTTGACTGACAATGTGAAGGAAGAGATTCAACAATTTTGGCACTCTAATTCTAGAGTGTCACTCAATGTAAAGGACATTTTGAAATTAAGAATCGGCAACCGAGACCACACACTGCATCCCAAACATTTCTTGGAATCAAGCCAAACAATGTGGTACAAATTTTTTTGTGAATTACATCCAACTTTGCAAATATCACAAAGGGCCTTTGAATCTTTGAAACCATTTTATTGTGTTCCTCTTAAGATTCACAATACCTGTTGTTGCAAGTACCATATGGAGTTTTTAATGTACCATGAACTTTTATGTCATATTCGTTCTACGATGCATACTAATGAGATGTTGCAGGAGTGTGGTGCAATGCTATTTCTGAGATCATCAAGAGACTTGCAAGATCTTTTTTTATGCCCTAGAGATGATGGCTGCTATTTCTATAGAAATGATTGTTTGAATGAGAAGTGCTCAGAATGCGGTGGGTTGTCAAAGTTTGTTTCATGTTTTCATGAGGGCAGCGAACACGAGTTTGGAAATAATTATGTTGAGAAAAAAAGATACGAGACAGTGAAATATACTTTGAAGAGTGGAGGTGAAGGTTCTAGATGCAAATTAGTCTCAAGAGAAGTGAGTATTGCTGATTTTATTTTGGATTTTAAGGAAAATCTTTTCTACAAGTATGCAAGGCACACCCATAGGTCTCAGTGGTTGGATCAACAGTTCAGGATGTGTAAGAACTCTTTCCCAATTGGCACTATTGTATCGGTGGTTGATTTTGCAAAGAACTATACATTGCAACCATAGAATGAGGTACAGTCTCAGTAGTACAATTTAGTCCAGATTGCTATTTTTGTTCATATTACATATAGACATGCTCCTGATAGTACAGAAGAGGACAGGAAGATAATCAAGGAGTATCATTTTTATATGAGTGATGATAGATCACACTCCTCTGAGTATGTGCAACATTCTTTTGAGAATTTTTTTGAGTTCTTGCATGAGAAAGATATTGCAATTGACCAACATATAATATGGTCAGATAACTGTACGGGTCAATTCAAGAATGCCCGTATATTTTATTGGTTGAGTAGAATGCATGTGGAGAGGCGTATACCTCATATTTCGTGTTTTTTTAAGGCGGGGCATGGGAAGGGAGAGCATGATGGAGCAGGTGCATGTTTGAAGAGAGCTCTAGTTAAGGAGAAATTGAGGATTTCAGGTGCAAATTTCTCTGATGCACATTCTATTGTTGATTGGTGTAGTTCAACATTGTCACATGGAGGTACTCTTGATTCAGCAGTGAGTAGATTCTTTTGGTTGGTTGAGGAGGGAATAGTGGGAGATAGATTGGATTGTCAAACAATTAAAGATTCTTCAAAGATGCATTCATTTCTCAGCTCAGATGCAAGTACATGGACCATTTGGACACGAGCGTTGGCTTGTTTTTGTCAGACTTGTGTTCGGTGTGATTGGGATCAATGTGAGTCAAGTGAGTGGGTTGATACATGGGTTCCCCACTATCTAACTCCTTTATCTCAAACAATATCCTTGTCAAACGATGACATGGAAAGTTCACTTGAGTATGATCATCTATCAGATCTTGTACAGCCAGGACATGTTTTTGCAGTTGTTGCACCGCAAGGGAATGAAGAGAGATCAAAATATTGGTTGGCACGATGTGTACAGGGAAAACAAAAGCTAACACAACCAGTGACAGATGATGATGGGTTCACATATCCTACAGGTTCAGTTGTTGTTGTGGGAACTTAGTTGCGAACATACATGATTAGAAAGAATGGCATACCTGCATTTGAAGACTATGAGAGACACAAAACCATTATAATGTATTCACACCTTATTATAGCTACAAATGTCAAGTTGCTGAAGCATCAAGCAAAACCGAAGACCAAAGAGCTATGGACAGTGACTACTACTGATCATGAAGCAATACTGGATACTCTTAAACAAAGAGATGACCCTTAAGCACACTTGAGTAGTAGGTCTTTAATGGTGCCTTATTTTTTTATCATGCATTTCATTTCAAACAATGATCATTAAACCTTAATGTTCAAGTTTTTCACGTGTATATTAAGGATGTGTTCAAAATGCAGGTCTATTGATGAATGTTTTTTTTTGGCAACACGGTTTTTGCATGCACATAGTGAGTACACTCGATATAATTGGAAGGGACGTATTTTTGCAACACGACTTATTATCATGCATTTTATGAGCTTTACAATTTTTGTTATTAGACAACACTATTTGATAATTTTTTATGATATAATTATCGCATAACCTTTATGCTCATGAAGGTCTTTTTTGATGATATACAATAGTATCACATTACGATTTTTGCGTCAACATAGTGGGTTCTGTTCATATAATTCGAAGGGACGTATTTTTATGGTATATAATCCCACCTTTTCATTTATTATCATGCATTTCAGTTGAAGTGATTGTCATAAATCCTTTATGTTCATCCATACATTTTATGTGTAGACTAACAATTCTTAAAAATACAGGTTCATGCTAGATCATTCATCGTTGACAAGACCCTCTCTTGGTGATGGTACATATTCCTTTGTGCATTAATGAGATTAAATTGTGGGTCTTGTTGTGTTTATTATCATGAAGATGATTCAAATGCATGTGGCTAGGACACATCTGCGGTGGATCAAATTGTCATGACAGATGATCTATTGAATCAAACATTTGACATTGATGGTCAAGGTGGTCTGTTGAATCAAACATTTGACATTTGACATTTGTTAATGTTGGGCCTTCAACATCAACACCTACTAGTCAAGGTGGTCATCGAACTTTCACTCAGCTAACCTTGTCTATTTTTATTCATTAATGGTTTATAAAATAAAGTCAGTTAGATTTTGGCAATTGAATAACATTGTTTCATTTTCAGACGCTGACATCAGATGCACCTAATATTCTCTCCACAATGGAGCATGGTGTTCTCTAGCAGTAGCATCTTTGATGCTTTTGACAGTAGTATGAGTCAGATTAGTAAATTTCTAATTTGAGGCTTCCCACAGGGCTTTGCAACTGCAAATTGTGAGTGTGCCCCTGTTACAAATGAATTGTACTTTAATCGACATAGATGGTCTATGATGGCTTTTTTGTAAGACTATATGGTTTTATTACATATATTGTACTTTAATCGATATATAACAATATCCAAGTGGTGGTTGGCATGAGCTTGAATATGGTAAGTTGTATGCATCTTGAAGTTGAATATGATATGTTGTATACATCTTGAAGTTGAAATTTGATTAGACTTTGTCAGCATTTGATGAATCATAAATGCCATTTCATTATTAATCTTGTGAGTGTGAGGTGTAGGAATAAATATCAATTACTTTGAAAGTCATGGATGGTTGTCCTGATATGATAACCACCACATGGTTGTGCCCTATGAAGAAAAGCTGAACAGATAATAACTAATTGAGAACATCAATTCAAATCCATAATATAGAGGATACTAATAACAGATCTTTGTATATTTATTTTTTCTAATAATGAAATAGGTACAACTATATTGAGATAAAATGAAGCTTTTCCTTCATATGAAGATGTCACATTGGCAAATTGGTCTTTATTATAATACACAAGACATAAGTAAAATCAAAACGCTCTCATCAAATCCTTCGAGATTCTATGTTAACTTGTGACTCATTAGTGTATGCTGGGAGAGGGAAGAGTGTGTGGCTTCAGGGTACAGTTTTGGACTTGAACCATATTGCATAAATCTCAAGGCTTCAACTTGATTATCATTAAAGGTTTCTTATTGTTTACAAAATATCCCTTCATATCCCTTCATGGATGTCACATGCATAGGGTATGACCCCGAGCGTTCGATCGAGTGGGGGGGAAAAACAGGAGCATGCGTAGGGTAATTATGCCTAACTAGACATGTCGGAGCTGATGGTTCATCATCGCGATGAGCAAAACGAGAAATCGGCCACACGACAACATTCCATTGAGTGAGACTGACGATTTTTTTGCCAACCAAAAAATTGCTGCCCTAATAAAACCGTAGGGTAACTTGAAAAATAGAGATAGGCTTTTGTAGGGACCTCTCTCGTGGCCTCGTAGATTCAAACGGATTGTTCGCAGGTGCCATGGATTCTGAGTTAGGGCCCGTCAAAGTTTGACAATTTTGAGCACTTAGGGCACTCAAGGGACGACGCCGGTAGGGTATGACCCCGAGAGTTCGATCGAGTGGGGGGGGGCAAAATAGGAGCATGTGTAGGGTAATAATGCCTAACTGAACATGTCGGAGCCGACGGTTCATCATCGCGATGAGCAGAATGAGAAATCGACCATGTGACAACATTCCATTGAGTGAGACTGACGATTTTTTCGCCAACCAAAAAATTGCTGCCCTAATAAAACCGTAGGGCAAATTGAAATAGCGAGATAGGCTTTTGTAGGGACCTCTCTCATGGCCCCTTAAGTTCAAACGAATCATTCGCAGGTGCCATGGATTCCGAGTTAGGGCCCGTCAAAGTTTGACAATTTTGAGCACTTAGGGTGCTAAAGGGACGACGTCGGTAGGGTATGGCCTCGAGCGTTCGATCGAGTGGGGGGGCAAAATAGGAGCATGCATAGGGTAATTATTCCTAACTTGACATGTCAGAGTTGACAGTTAATCATCGCGATGAGCAGAACGAGAAATTGGCCACGCGACAACATTCCATTGAGTGAGATTGACGATTTTTTTGCCAACCGAAAAATTGCTACCCTAATAAAACTGTAGGGCAACTTGAAAAACTGAGATAGGCTTTTGTAGGGACCTCTCTTGTGGCCCTGTAGGTTCAAACAGATCATTTGTAGGTGCCATGGATTCCAAGTTAGGGCTCGTCAAAGTTTGACAATTTCGAGCACTTAGGGCGCTCAAGGGACGACGCCGGTAGGGTATGACCCCGAGCGTTTGATCGAGTGGGGGGGAAAAATAGGAGCATGCACTAGGTAAAAATGCCTAACTAGACATGTCAGAGATGACAGTTCATCATCGCGACGAGCAGAACGAGAAATCGACCATGCGACAACATTCCATTGAGTGAGACTGACGATTTTTTTGCCAATCGAAAAATTGCTGCCCTAATAAAACCATAGGGCAACTTGAAATACTGAGATAGGCTTTTGGAGGGACCTCTCTCATGGCCCCATAGGTTTAAATAGATTGTTTGCAGGTGCCACGGATTCCGAGTTAGGGCCTGTCAAAGTTTGACAATTTTGAGCACTTAGGGTGCTAAAGGGACGACGCCGGTAGGGTATGACCTCGAGCATTCGATCGAGTGGGGGGGAAAAACAGGAGCATGTGTAGGGTAATTATGCCTAACTCGACATATCAGAGCCGACGGTTTGTCATTGCGATGAGTAGAATGAGAAATCGGCCACGCGACAACATTCCATTGAGTGAGACTTACGAATTTTTCGCCAACCGAAAAATTGCTGCCCTAATAAAACCGTAGGGCAACTTGAAAAATGGAGATAGGATTTTGTAGGGACCTCTCTCATGGCCCCGTAGGTTCAAATGAATCATTCGCAGGTGCCACGGATTCTGAGTTAGGGCCCATCAAAGTTTGACAATTTTGAGCACTTAGGGCGCTCAAGGGACGACACCGGTAGGGTATGACCCCGAGCGTTCAATCAAGTGGGGGGGAAAAATAGGAGAATGCGTAGGGTAATAATGCCTAACTAGACATGTCAAAGCCGACGGTTCATCATCACGACGAGCAGAATGAGAAATTGACCATGCGACAACATTCCATTGAGTGAGACTGACGATTTTTTTGCCAACCGAAAAATTGCTGCCCTAATAAAACCATAGGGTAACTTGAAATACCAAGACAAGTTTTTGTAGGGACCTCTCTCATGGCCCCGTAGGTTCAAATGAATCATTCGCAGGTGCCACAGATTCTGAGTTAGGGCCCGTCAAAGTTTGACAATTTTGAGCACTTAGGGTGCTAAAGGGATGATGCCGGTAGGGTATGACCCCGAGCGTTCGATCGAGTGGGGGGGAAAAATAGGAGCATACATAGGGTAATTATGCCTAACTTGACATGTCAGAGTCGACGATTTGTCATCGTGACGAGCAGAACGAGAAATCGGCCACGCGATAACATTCCATTGAGTGAGACTGATGATTTTTTTGCCAACCGAAAAATTGCTGCCCTAATAAAACCGTAGGGAAAATTGAAAAACCAAGATAGGCTTTTGTAGGGACCTCTCTCATGGCCCCATAGGTTCAAATTAATTGTTCGTAGGTACCATGGATTATGAGTTAGGGCCTGTCAAAGTTTGACAATTTTGAGCACTTAGGGTGCTAAAGGGACGACGCCGGTAGGGTATGACCCCGAGTGTTCGATCGAATGGGGGGGCAAAACAGGAGCATGCGTAGGGTAATTATGCCTAAATCGACATGTTGGAGCTGATGGTTCATCATCGTGATGAGCAAAATGAGAAATCGACAACGCGACAACATTCCATTGAGTGAGACTGGTGATTTTTTCGCCAACTGAAAAATTGCTGCCCTATTAAAACCGTAGGGCAACTTGAAAAACCAAGATAGGATTTTGTAGGGACCTCTCTCATGGCTCTGTAGGTTCAAACAGATCATTCAAAGGTGCCATGGATTCCGAGTTAGGGCCTGTCAAAGTTTGACAATTTTGAGCACTTAGGGCGCTCAAGGGATGACGCCGGTAGGGTATGACCTCGAGCGTTCAATCGAGTGGGAGGGCAAAACAGGAGCATGCGTAGGGTAATAATGCCTAACTAGACATGTCATAGTCGACGGTTCGTCATCGCGACGAGCAGAACGAGAAATCGACCATGTGACAACATTCCATTGAGTGAGACTGACGATTTTTTCGCCAACCGAAAAATTGCTGCCCTAATAAAATCGTAGGGCAACTTGAAATACCGAGATAGGCTTTTGTATGGACCCCTCTCGTGGCCCTATAGGTTCAAACGGATTGTTCACAGGTGCCATGGATTCCGAGTTAGGGCCCGTTAAAGTTTGGCAATTTTGAGCACTTAGGGCGCTCAAGGGACGACGTCGGTAGGGTATGACCCCGAGCTTTCAATCGAGTGGGGGGGGCAAAACAGGACCATGCATAGGGTAATTATGCCTAACTAGATATGTCAGAGCCGATGGTTTGTCATCGCGACGAGCTGAATGAGAAATTGGCCATGCGACAATATTTGATTGAGTGAGACTGACGATTTTTTTGCCAACCGAAAAATCGTTGCCCTAATAAAACCATAGGGAAACTTGAAAAACCGAGATAGGATTTTGTAGGGACCCCTCTTGTGGCCTCATAGGTTCAAATGGATCGTTCGCAGGTGCCACAGATTTTGAGTTAGGGCCCGTACGTGTTTGACAATTTTGAGCACTTAGGGCGCTCAAGGGACGACGCCGGTAGGGTATGACCCCGAGCGTTCGATCGAGTGGGGGGGAAAATAGGGGCATGCGTAGGGTATTGTTCATTAAAGGAATTGTATTGTTCATGAATTGTATTTTATTGTTGAGTAAATGAATTGTATTGTCTATTAAATAAATTGTATTGTATTGTTCATTAAATGAACTATATTGTTCATTATAAAAACAACACTTACGATGAAATGAAATGAATTGTATTGTTCATTAAATAGCCATTATTAACCATTGTTAATTATTGGAATGAAGATTAAAGATTTCCATGATAACACCACACACAAATGAACAACAATTTATATGATTGAATATCAACTTCTGTATATATAAAAATGTCAAATGATTACAAATGTATGTCCATACACAAATATGGCTTGAACGCCAACTGAAACAAAATGTATGTCTAAATACGTGAATGTATGTCCATATACAAAATATACATGCCAACTAGACATGTAAGCATCCCAAAACTATCTATAACATCCTAAGCTGCTGATGGATCATCAAAATCAATCCCCTTCGCTGCACTGCTCGGCTCTGAAGGATCCTGCATAAGAAAAACAAACCATGATTAATATTAGTTATATTATATAATTCACATTCAAAAAGTTAACATAAAAATGAACTATTTAATTGAACTATTCATGTTTACCTCATCTCCACGTTTTCTCTTCAGCTTTGCAGGACTCTTGATGTATGTCTTGGGTAGAGGAGGTATGTTTTGAATATTTTGATACACAACCTACATATGTTCAGAAACATGACATTGATACAAGTTAGCATATAATTGTCACTGATAATAACAAATTATATCTACTAATCAAATAATAAAATAAACACACATCTACTCGAGGCATCTCTTCTTCTTCTTCAGGTATACTGGGTGTAATCATCAAGGATGTGAAGCCAAGAGTTCTCTGTATATATACACAACAAGTATATGAAACTATCAGTCTATGTCTAGACATGTATAATCACTACAAGTTATTTAAACTATTCATTCAATCATATTTGCATTCAATTACCTTTCCCTTGTCTCCAATTGCACTACCAGATCCTAGATCACACTGCACCGCACTTGTGCTGCTTGTGCCCTACAAGAGTAAAATAAGATATACATGCAAGTTACTACATAATCTAATTAATACAAATATAAATGATGAGCATGCATGTACTATAAAATACAAACGACTAGGTGCAATAATATATGTACCGTCAAGCTATCTAGGCCAAATAAAATGGCAGACAAGGTGCCCTCCTGAATCTGTCTCAACTCATCCTCGGTCATCAACTGTTCAATAGACCATGTAAATAAAAATTAGTACTTAATATTATCTAATTTATAAATATTTAATTAAAATATAACATGAAATGTGAAAATACAAATCTTACCACTACATCATCAATGTATGATGACGATGTCTCCTCGCCTCTAGCATGTGAGGACTCCCCAGGGTATCCTCCAGTCTGTGTAATAACATCTGGTGCATCATGCATCTCATAATCTGCACTGTCCATAGGAGGATCAATGGGCTGTCCAACTGGACCCAAGCATACGTGCCCACACATGACACAACTATGGGGCACACATATGTGTGGAGCCGAGGATGACATGTCACCGACACCGGATGCACAACTACCATCAAGAGAAGGCTGAGCTACTGATGCAACTTGAGAAACCAAAAGGCTACTCAAAGAGTGAATAACCGATATGGTCCGTGAAGCTGCCTCACAAATGATATCAGGATGCTAAACTGCAGGTGGGGGATCAACAGGAGGAAGGGGGACATATGGGCCCTGGACTACTCTAACTGCCCCAGGTCTATTTTGGGGCATACCTAAACCTACACCCTGGAAAGGTTGGATGTCAAAGTAGTTCACATGTTTGTGTAAAACAAACTTAGCATACAATTTTTTTATGAAATAGAAGGGGATATTGTAGCATCCTAAAATTGTGACACTTACAATTTCGACTGCATTTAGGTCTTCATGATGGCGGCGCAACGTTGAACCTGAATGGAGACCCCGAAACCTGCTCGTGACATCAAAAACTGCATTTTTCTGCACCTTGGCCTGATCCCTCCTTGCACCCTGCTGTCCCGGGAGGTGGGACCATGGCGCCCAGCGCCCTGGTCCCTGGCCCTATTTTGGGCCCGGTCTCTTGTTGGGCATCGGGTCTTTAAGTTTGCAAATTAGAAAATATTGTTTCTAGGTCGGCCTAAGGTCAGGAAAATCAGTCTCTCAACCCTAATTGACAAGTATATAAACTACTTTTCCTCTTCCAAAAAGGGGAAGGAAAGACATATGTGTGCAAAAGGCGGAAGCGATATTCAAACATTCAAACATTCAAGCATTCAAGCATTCCTTCAAGCAATTGAGTATTCTAAGTCTCCATTCAAGGCTAGGTGTTGCATTCAAGACAAGGATTCAACCATTGAAGAGGAGATCACATACAACATACAACATACTACATACATTACACCTTCGCATGTAAGAATACAAACATTCTTACAACAAGGTATCAGTACTTGTTTACATTACAAACATTTACATTTACAACATTCTCATTTCTTGGTTAATTCCAAAACCGGGGTTTGACCTAAAGGCAAACCCCTAATCCCTAACCCCCTAATCGTCATCTCTTTTCTGTGTGTAGGTTGCAGGTACGTGGCTGTAATTGAAGATCTGGAATCCTTGTGCAGAGACGAACAGATCCCCCTTCATTTCGCGGATTTTTCGGAGGATCGTGTGCACTCCGGGCGCCATCGTCCTGTCAACTTTCGCTCAAATTTGCAGAACAGCATCGTCTCGACATTTTACTACTAATTCCTGGTCCACAGCTTCATCCCGTATCCCTATCTCTGTTTATAAGCGAATCTTTCCTACTTTACATGCATTCCTAGTTCAATCATTCTATCTACATTCTTTACAAAAGAGGGTATCCTTGATGTCTTAACCCTTGAAACTCATTTAGAATCCAGTCTTGCATTGCGTGGGATTGGATCTTGTGGGTTTCAACCCCTCTTTTGAATGTAAAGTCTCTCCTAAGTAAAACCATCAACCCTAGTGACTCTCCCTTCTCTCTCCTCGGAGTTTGTGGGGGGGGGAGAACAACTAGGGTTCAATTTTTCCGCTTTACATTTTGGTGAAACCGACGTGAAACATCCTAATTATGATTATTCATGATTAGATCTGAAAAATTTGCTTCCTTAATTACATTTCCATGTTTGATCTTTTGGCAAATTCTAGAGGTTGATTGCATAAAAAACCCTAAAATTTTCTTTTTAGTAATTGAGCTTGTGAAATGTTTAATTGTTAATGCTTGTTTTAGATCTACCCTTCTATTGCGAATTGTGAAATCATATTTGTGCTTTAATTCTAAAAATTAAGTGGTTAAGTGTCAAAACCCTAATTTTTAAAACCTTCTTGATTCAACCTTTGACTGATAATTTCACTGATCAAAACACCTCCAAATTGGCTGTAACTTTGGATTCCGCAACAAAATCATAATATCTTTCATCCCTGAAAATTTGGAAAAAAGTTGCGAGGACTGTGTGCACCCCGAGTGCCATCGTCCCCGACATTTTTTCTGAAATTTCGGGAGCTAGATCTTACTGTATTTTTCTGCTAAAATCCAAAATTTTGGCTGATTTTATCAATTCTAACACTTTCAAAATTAAAGTCAAAGTTGGTCTAGTGATTGCTTGGATAAAGGCTTATAATCATTCAAAAATTGTTGAAATTGAAATTTGTATCAAAATTGTGTTTCTTACTGTCTTAAATCTGAAAAGTGTGTTGGCATTCATTCGAAATTTCAGTGTTTTATTCAAATTTTTACAATTTGTGACTTTTGAAATTAAGTGTTTAATTGCGGCAACTCTGATTTCCGCTTTCAAATTTGAATTTTGCATGAAATCGAGTCAACTTTTAAATTTCAAAGCCTCATTACTTTCAGTATTCCCTCTAAAATCATAAAATTCAAAATTTCAGTTTCCCTCTCTTTTTCAAAATTTCAAATTTTGCATTTTTCAACAATCTTGGTAGGGTTCAATTTTGAGATTGCAACTTTAATTTGGCCTATCTACAGATCGTAAAATCACTCAATTTTTTCAGATTAGCTTTAAAATCATCATAACTTTCATCCCTGAAAATTTCGAAAAAAGTTGCGAGGACCGTGTGCACTCCGTTCACCACGGTCCCTGACATTTTTTCCGAATTTTCGGGAGATTGTCCTGATTATATTTAACAGCTTAAATCTAGGAGATTGGCTGATTTTATTGAAATTTGCTTCCTATAAAATTCAAAATCTTCCCTCTCTCTTTAGTGCATGAGTTTTACAACAATAAGCCCTACTTACACTATTCCCGTTAGACGAAGCCTTAGAATTAAGTCTTTCCAAGGTTTAATTACTGAGGAGATGGAACCTAATTTGAATAGCCTTTTTAACGAGGACATGGGTAATTCCTCTAATCCTCTTAATGATGAAGAAGCTCTCCATGAGGTTTCTGTAGAACAACTTTCGAAATTGGATAACCAATTTGATGATTTTCGACAATGGATGTCTCAAGAATACCCTGATAGTGAAGCTCTTTCATTAATTGAGGGTCTAAAACGTATGGTTCAAATTGATAAGAATGGAATTGATATTTTGTGTGGTATTGCACACATTGTGGATTCGAATGTGATGCCTATGAAGAGTTGTGCGGAAACTTTAGGTTATACACAACCTCCTACTCAAGTTAATCATTCTATTCCTTTGACAACTTCTATTGCTAGTATACCTACTTTTACATCAAACATAATGGCTACTTCAATACAAGACATTCCACCTATGATCACCAGTCATGGGGGCAATCCCTCTTCTTCAATCAACCCTCTTCCTTCATTCAATCCAACTTCTTCATTCATCCCTTCAATGAGTGTTCCTATTATATCTCCACAAATAAACACGACGCAAGGGGGCAATTCATTTAACCATTCCATTCCTCCTTGTAGTGTTCCTCCTTTCCAATCATCTCCTATGACTAACTATCATAGTTTCCCACCACCTTACTCTCAATCAATACCTTCTTTCAATAACATAACACCTCCATCACAATCTAACACGTCTAATATGAACTCTTCGACTGAAGCGAGCATTAACAATCTTGCACAAACTGTCTCTTCTTTACAACAACAAATTGCCTCTATGAATCAATCTAAGACTAGTGTGCCCACATTTGATGTTGCGAGCCCACTTTCTCTTGACATTGTTCGAGCTATCCCCCCTAAACATGTTGAAATTCCACATTTGGAGCTTTATAATGGTAAGGGTGATCCTCTAACACATGTTAAGACCTTTCAAACAATATGTACCGATTTTGCTTATAACCAAAGGTTGCTTGCAAAACTGTTTACTAGAACATTAAGAGATAAAGCCCTACAATGGTATTGCTCGTTACCTTCCTATTCTATTACTTCTTTCGAACAACTTGCAAATGCTTTTATTCAACAATTTCAAAACAATATAAGTCCTAAAGTTACTTTGATTGATTTAATGCATTGTAAACAAGGTGTTAAAGAAAAAGTGACTGATTTCATTGGTAGATATAAGCATTTGTATGCTCAAATTTCTTTTCGAGTACCTGACAATGATATTCAAAGAATCTTTATTTCTAATTTACAAAAAGATATTAGAGAAAAACTTCTGTTTTCTGAGTTTACTTCTTTCCAACAGTTGTGCGCAACTCTTCACAATTATCAACTGACTGTGAGTCAAATGGAACAAGCAAATCCTATGGCTCCGAGTGATAAGGGTGATAGTAGTCAACAACCATTTGGGAAGTTTAAACCGAACAGAGAGTCCATTAAATTCAATGAAAACATCATCAACAACAATGTGAATGCAGCATCAGGTGTGCCTCCTATTTCTAAGTTTTTCAAGACAGAAAGAAAGTTTACTCCTTTGAATGAATCATTGCATAGTATTATGAATAAGTTATTGGAACAAAATGTGCTTACTCTTCCTCCTATAAGGCAAATAGATCCTACAAAGATTAATTCACCCTATTTTGATAACAAATCTTTTTGTCAATTTCATCGTCAACCTGGGCATGATATTGAAAAATGTTTTGCTTTAAAGGGTAAAATTCAAGATTTGATTGATAATAATACTATCTCTGTTTCTGGTGTGAATGATAAAGGCAACACATCTGTAGCTCCTCCTAACCAAAATCTTAAGATTTTTACCGATCCATTACCTTCTCATACCTCTAATGTGATTGATACTAATGATTCCTCTGTCTCACCTGATGATCTTGTGTCTATGACTCCGAATGTGATTAACTTTGTGGAACAACAGAAAATTCCTAAAGAACCTTCCATCACATTTGATTCCAGTGAAACTATCAAGGCACCTGATGGTCCTTTATATATAGTTGCAAAAGTCAAGAATACACCTTGCCGTGGAGTGCTTATTGATCCTTCTTGTATGGTTAATGTCATTACTGAAGAATTTCTTTTTACTTTGCAATTGAATCAAGTGATCTATGATGAAACAAATGTGGTTGTGAAACTATTTGATGCATTTTCTTCTCTTGCAATTGGTTCTATTACATTACCTATCGAGGTCCATAACAAATCCCTTGATGTGGACTTTGCTATTATTCCATCGTCCGAACAATTTCATGTGAAGCTAGGCTATCCTTGGTTATCTTCCATGAAAGCTATTGCTTCTCCTATTCATAAGTGTTTGAAATTTCCCCATAATGGTGAAGATGTTACTATCAATCATAGTCATTTTAAACCAGCTGAAAGAACTTCTAGCGTTCCTATTGATTATTTTTGGCCTAAACAATTCCAATCTCTTCCACCGCGGAGTGATCATCTTTTCAAATCTTATCAAAAGTGGAAAAAAGATATGATCCTATCTCTAAGTGAACCTAGAACACCCAAACTTGACATTCCTATCGTTCTTGAGAAGGAAGTTCTTCCTGTGAAAGATAAAACTAATGTCTTTCCTCAAGAAGATTCCCAACCCATCCCTATGAACGTGACTATGCCTATATCTAATAAACTTCCTAAGAGTAGACCTATACCTCCTCGTCATGATGGACTTGGTCTCCTTCCTAAACCAAATATTCCTCCTTTATATGGAGCAGTTCCTCCTCCTTCCTCTTATAGAGAGAAGAGACCTTCTTCTTCTCCTATTATTCAACCTAAGAGACCACAACCTAAACACCCAAGTGATAAGGATGAGAACATTCCTCCTCCTCAATCTTCTCAACTTCCTACTAAGACTAGATGAAATCATTCTGCACGTGAACGCCGATGAAAGCATCGTCTTAGAGCTCAGGCAGCTGCTTCTCAAACTTTGCAATCTCCAAAAACACCTTCAGCCAGTATTATTCCATTTTCTCCTCAGCCGAAAATTGAGCCAAAATCTCCTAAACATAAGGTGCATGATGGTCTTGATCCTGTGCGAGTTAAAGATCCTATTTTTATAAATCTTGATGATGATATAGATGAAAATGTTATTCATGATGAAAATGTTACTCCTCTTGCTTCTTTTCATTCTGACAGTGAATATGTTGATGTTGATGTTGATAACCATTTATCTAATGAATTTTCTAAAGCACTTATCCTAGCTCCTAGACAAGAACAACGTGGCTTGGAACATGAACATAGCCCTTGTTTGGATCTTGTGATAGCTCCATCTGCTGTGTTGGATGTTCCTCCTCTAGCATGTTTCCTGCCTTCCCGAAATATTGATCAGCAAGATCGGGGGGTAGATGACGTGCTAGACTAGTTTCATTAGCATAGCAGACTCTCTCCTCCTCTCTTGATCTCTTTTGTTACTTCTTCTATGTGTTATTCTCATTCTTCTATTTGTTGTCCTTATTGTTGTCTACTTGAGGACGATGCAAAGCATTGAGATCTCTTTCGATCTCTCTCATGTTGACTCAAAAGACACATGTGTTCCCTTCTTCTAGGTGACCTTCCTTGATTGGGGAATGAAGAACAATTATGCATACATACATATGATATACATGAATTATCATACAACATACTGACCCCAAGGAAAGCGAAGTCACCTTGTGCTTTGTGTTTTGTGTCTATTATCCTTGGGCTTATCTCACACTTGGGGGCTAAATCCTTGTGATAACGTGCTCCTTTCCCTTTTTCATTTCTTATATGTACCACTACCTTAAAGCAATCACCCCTGGTGAGGCATGTGCAATCGCTTTAACGTAGGGGGGCATACACCCCGTTCATATCTCTTCAAGATACTTGAAAATTTCTTGGCAAATTTAGCCTTGCCTTGAAAATTTTTGATATTTTTCTTGCATGACTCATAGTGAGGGAACCTTACTACTGACAGTCATGGTTCTCCCTCGTGATCTTCCCTTTTACTTTGTCAATCGAAGTCGTAAGATCCTTAGTCCACTGGGGGCTTGGTGTATCTTGCCTCCTTGACGTGGTGAAAGTCTTTCAATGTTGTTTCCTTGTACTTTACCGGAAGTATGGGCGTATGCTTATACTCCCGCTAAAGTGGGGGCTAAATGTAGCATCCTAAAATTGCGACACTTGCAATTTCGACTGCATTTGGGTCTTCACAATGGCGGCACAACGTTGAACCTGAATGGAGACCCCGAAACCTGCTTGTGACATCAAAAATTGCATTTTTCTGCACCTTGGCCTGATCCCTCCTTGCACCCTGCTGTCCCAGGAGGTGGGACCATGGTGCCCAACGCCCTGGTCCCTGGCCCTATTTTGGGCCTGGTCTCTTGTTGGGCATCGGGTCTTTAAGTTTGCAAATTGGAAAATATTGTTTCTAGGTCGGCCTAAGGTTGGGAAAATCAGTCTCTCAACCCTAATTGACAAGTATATAAACTACATTTCCTCTTCCAAAAAGGGGAAGGAAAGACATATGTGTGCAAAAGGCGGAAGCGATATTCAAACATTCAAACATTCAAGCATTCAAGCATTCCTTCAAGCAATTGAGCATTCTAAGTCTCCATTCAAGGCTAGGTGTTGCATTCAAGACAAGGATTCAACCATTGAATAGGAGATCACATACAACATACAACATACTACATACATTACACCTTCGCCTGTAAGAATACAAACATTCTTACAACAAGGTATCAGTACTTGTTTACATTACAAACAATTACATTTACAGCATTCTCATTTCTTGGTTAATTCCAAAACCGGGGTTTGACCTAAAGGCAAACCCCTAATCCCTAACCCCCCAATCGTCCTCTCTTTTCTGTGTGTAGGTTGCAGGTACACGGCTGTAATTGAAGATCTGGAATGCTTGTGCAGAGACGAACAAATCCCCCTTCGTTTCGCGGATTTTTCGGAGGACCGTGTGCACTCCGTGCACCATCGTCCTGTCAACTTTCGCTCAAATTTGCAGAACAACATCGTCTTGACATTTTACTACTAATTCCAGGTCCGCAACTTCATCCCGTATCCCTATCTCTGTTTATAAGCGAATCTTTCCTACTTTACATGCATTCCTAGTTCAATCATTCTATCTACATTCTTTACAAAAGAGGGCATCCTTGATGTCTTAACCCTTGAAACTCATTTAGAATCCAGTCTTGCATTGCATGGGATTGGATCTTGTGGGTTTCAACCCCTCTTTTGAATGTAAAGTCTCTCCTAAGTGAAAACCATCAACCCTAGTGACTCTCCCTTCTCTCTCCTCGGAGTTGGGGGGGGGGAGAACAACTAGGGTTCGATTTTTCCGCTTTACAGATATCAAGATTGTTGTTGGGTGGTTTCTCGAAAACCATCCACCAACGATCCCAAAAGTTTTTCACAATCCCATCATTTGTGCACCATTTGATAGAAAGTTTTATTTTTTTTGGATCTACGGGCTGACCAATACGAGGATTGACAAACAATGAGACGATTTCGGCTTTAGATATCTCAAGATCCTTGATATCCTTATACGACAAGCCATCTGCATATTTTTCCTTCATAGAATCTCACCACAAAAGGGCGGCATCGTGCTCCTCAGTCATGGTTTCCATACTTTTTACGATCGACGTGAGAGGATCAAACAATGGGTTTAGACAAGCGATCCTACGATATACTTCTACAATCCCCCTCAATTCATTCAAATTTTGTGCAATCAAATCTTGAATTGAGGGGGGGTTTGGCAAATGAGGGTTTGGTTGTTGCAGTTGTGGTTGGTCAGTGTTTTCATTGTTATCCCCCATTTTTAACCTAATTGAATGTAAACAATTAAATTTAGTTAACAAATTTAAACAATCAGGTATTTGATTTAATAAAAAACCTAGTTTTCATTAAAAAAAACCGTATTTTCATTGAAAAATCAAATAAACATTCACAAAAAATACAAAAAATGAATGAAAATGATTCAAAATGACAAAATTCTTACCTCTAAATCTATTTTTTAGCAATTTTTTGTCAAAACACCGGATATTGGATGGAGCGGATATCGGATTTTGACGAATTCGTGCGACCCGTGAGTTAAAAATGACTCATAGAACTGTCACTGTCGAAATATAAAAGTCTCAGAAAATCGGATATCCGATTTCAACACTTAAATTATTTTTAAATAACATATATAATATAATAATATATTATATAATATATTATTATATTATATAATACGTATTGTATTATATTATATATATATTATAATATATAATATAATATTATATTATATAATATTATATATATATAATATAATACAATATTGTAATATCCGATTTCAACACTTAAATTATTTTTAAATAACATATATAATATAATAATATATTATATAATATAATACGTATTGTATTATATTATATATATTATAATATATAATATAATATAATATAATATTATATTATCTTATATTATATATTATATTATATTATATTATATTATATTATATATTATATTATATATAATATATTATATTATATTATATATAATATAAGATAATATAATATAATATTATATTATATATAATATAATATTATATATAATATTATATTATATATAATATTATATTATATATAATATTATATATAATATTATATATAATATTATATTATATATAATATTATATTATATATAATATTATATATAATATAATATATTATATATAATATAATATTGTATTATATAATATGTATTATATTATATTATATTATATTATATATAATATTATATTATATATAATATTATATTGTATATAATATAATATTGTATATAATATAATATTGTATTATAATATATAATATAATACAATATTATATAATATACAATATTATATAATACGTATTATATTATATTATATATTATATAATATTGTATTATATTATATTATAATATATAACATAATACATATTATATAATACGTATTATATAATATTATATATAATATAATATAATATTATATTATAATATATAATATAATACAATATTATATAATATATAATATAATATAATATAATATTATATTATATTATATATAATATTGTGTTATATAATACGTAACATATAATATATTTTTTAAATTAAAATTACAAATAAAAATTGGATATCGGATAAAATCCGATATCCGATTTGCATAGGTAATTACCAGGCCAAGGTGTAATGACACCCAAGCCAAGCAAAAAGTCAACATGGATTTTCGCGTTTTTAGGCGAGTGAAGAAGGCTATTTTTTTCACATCGCCACTTTTTGGCCCCCCTTGATCCTGCACTAACCCGTACAAAATATCATATCGTATAGCCTTGTAGGCCAAAATCGATCGCTGAGAGCGTGATGTCATCAATCTAGGACATTTCGTCCCCTGTCAACACCTACAAACCAGAAATTGGACCAAGCATTAAAGATAGTTAGTATATCTTATATTTTTTTGAATTCAAAGTGTACTATTCTATTTTAACATGTTACAAAATTTATACCTCAGGCGTCGAAGTTGCAACTGTGGTAACTGGGGGAGGTGTATGGGATACCGCTGCTGCATCTTGAAATGCATATTATTTGTCTCAATTTAAATCGATGTATAAATGAAAATTCATTTATGTAATTACAAAATTAATGTGACTGATAAATAAAATGTTATGAATTTAAATCAACACACTTGTGTCTGTGGCTCATGGGCAAACACCATGTCCATCAACTCATCTGTCAGCACGACATCCTCAACTGTGTGAGCCTGACATCTACAACCGCAAATCGTGCATAGATGATATGAGTATCCATCTGCACCGGCTGCATCATCTATCCCCGAGCATATCCTCGAGCAACTGACACACATATGCTCGATGGGCTCTCTGTCGCCCTCTAACGGCTCATCATATAATACAATAGGGTGTGCTAATGATGTCCTATGCTGGATGATGGCACCAGTCAATGCTATGGCTGCCTGAAGAGTCTGTAGCTCCATCGACTCTTTCACCTCTAATGGGACAGCCTGATGCACCTTGGGTTTGGGTGCTAGGGGGTGGCGACTCTCCGCGACTAATCGCCTACGGGCTCTAGGTCTATCTTGGGCAGAGCCACCACCTCTACCATGAAACTCTCTCATGTCAAAATAATTTGGGCGCACATTGAGCACAAACTCACAATATATTTTTCTCAAAAAATATAATGGCACCTCATAATTATTACAAGGTGGATCGTCAAAGACCATCCACCACCTCTGCCAAAAAAGATTCTTCATCTGCACATTGGTACACCAATGTATGAGAAACCTCTTTGCATTAGGAGGTAATGATTGACCAGTTTTGGGGTCAACAAAAAGGGCACATATTTGTTGTTTAGAAATATTTTTGTTTTTAACTCCATTGTATGATAGCCCATTGGCATAGAATTGATGACACCTATCCCTAAAGCTTCCCCATTTGATAATTTCTGTGGAAACAACTATGGCACCACTAGCTAATGTTTCTAGGCTAGTGGCGAGGGATTGATGATGGTCAAGTTCAGAAGTTTTCAATTTTACAATCAGTCTATTGATTTTGGATGTATTTTGCCCTAACTGATTAATTAATTCTTCCCGTGTTTCGGCTATGCGGTCAAAAGGATGAATTGGGGGTTGTTCTTGTGTGTTTTCAGGAGGTGCATTTGGTTGTTCTTGTGGGTTTTCAGGAGGTGCATTTGGTTGTTCTTGTTTTGGATTAGAAGAATCTGGTTTTTGAAACAAAAAATTAAAAAACCTAATCAAAATTAATGAAATTAAATTCAAAATGTAAAACAAATTTCATAAACCAGAAAGAAAGACAAAAATAAAAAAAAAACTAACCTTGATCCATAGCCTAGAGGACAAATTTAGCACCCCATTCGCGGTTTAGGCTAGAAAATGGGAAAAAAACAAAGTAAAAAATGTGCTTTTCGGGTAAATGTGGACCCATTTTTTTTTTAAATTTTGTTTTTTATCAAGCACCGCGTACGCAGTTTTACTAGGATTATTAGCGCATACACGCTCATTTTCCTATAAGCAGCGCGTACGCGCTAATTCTCCTAGGCGTAGCGCGTACGCGCTCACTTTCCTAAACGCAGTGCGTACGCGCTACCTTTTCTAGGCTCGGGAAGAACAAACCTAAGAACGTACGCAAGCATTTGAAATTTTAAAACCGCATACGCGCTGCCTGTTTTTCCAAGTTTTTATTGGGTGGTGTCCACTTTTCTGACCACCATCTTTGTGCACACGCCCAATGGTCTAAAAGAAGGACTTTTCTTTGGACCTTGGGCAAGGTACAAGCCTCAAGAAAAATTCGCTATGGACCCTTTGGAAGGGTCAGGAGCAAAATTTGCATTTTACTCAATCTTCCTTCATAGAAATTCATCTCTCACACTTACTTTATCAAGATCAAGTCACTTGCCTCCAAAATTTCTTAGAGATAGGTTTTGCTCAAGAGCCTAGGCAAAACATTAGTCCTCCTAGGAATTTCGCTCTGGACTCATTGGAAGGGTCAGGAGCGAAATTTGCATTTTAGCTCAAATTCTGTCATCTCATTGCCTTAAATCACTTTTTAAGGGAAAGTACACATCAATCCTTCCCAACCATGCCTTAGGAACCAAGATCTTGGTCTCAACAAGGAGCAAAATAGAGGTTTTAGGAAATTTCGCTCTCAACCCTTTGGAAGGGTCAAGAGCGAAATTTGCATTTGTACTCAACCTTTCATCATTTACTTGAAATTTTCTCCTAGGCTAGGCCTTTGGGTCCTCCCCCCATACTACCAAGCCCATCTACCCTCAAAGTGATGTCCATTTCAACATTTTTGGCAATAAATTAGGCTATCCTAAGGATTTTGCTCTGGACCCTTTGGAATGGTCAGGACCGAAATTTGCATTTTAGGCCCAAGTCCTCCACCTTTTCACCCCTCAATTGCTTCCAAGGAATGATGACATCCTAGCTAAGGATCCAAGGCACAAAATTAGTCCAAATTTGAAGCAAAGAGAGTATTCTATGAAAATTCGCTCTGGACCCTTTGGAAGGGTCAAGAGTGAAATTCTTCTTAGGCCCAATTTCTTCATCCTTTCTTTGCCTTGAATTTAACTTACTACACCTCCTCCCATCACCATCAAGTTAATTTTCTATCAAAACAAGGTTCATTTAGTACACTAGGCAAAATAGAGAGTCTTTCTAGGAATTTCGCTCTGGACCCTTTGGAAGGGTTAGGAGCTTAGAAAGAATTTCGCCCTGGACCCTTTGGAAGGGTCAGTAGCAAAATTGACATTTTGCTTGATTTTCCTTTACAAAACTCCATTTCTCATCCTTTATTCATCAAAAACAAGTCTTTTGCTTTCAAAAAATGCTTGCGAATGGATTAGTTCATAGGTTGGAGCAAGGTATAATGCTTCATGGAGAAATTCGCTCTGAACCCTTTGGAAGGGTCAGGAGCGAATTTTCTCTTTTTGGCTCAATTCTCATCCTTCTTCACTTAGCTTTGCTTTAGACTTGATCTTTGATCCTTTTCTCTGCCATGCATGTCCACCATTTGATGTCCCTAGTGAAGATATAAACCATTTGGAGGATTTCGCTCTGGATCCTTTGGAAGGGTTAGGAGCTTAATTTTTTTTTCGCTCTGGACCCTTTGGAAGAGTTAGGAGCGAAATTGATCAATTATGTTCAAATCCTTAAATTTTCATCACTTCACTTTGTTTGACACATCAATACTCTCTCAACTACGCCATAGGGATAAGATTTATGAGGCAAATTTGGACCAAGAAGGGAGATATAAGAAAATTCACTCTGGACCCTTTCGAAGGGTCAGGAGCGAAATTGAGGAATTAGTCTTAAATACCTTCCAAACACTCAATCATCACCCTCATTCACATTATTCTCACCTCAAGACATGCTAACAAATCACTTTAAGGAGGTGCCTAGCTCAAAACTTTGGATCAAAAGTGCATCTTAACCATTTCGCTTAGGTACCTTTGGAAGGACAGGACCTATCTAGGAATTTCGCTTTGGACCCTTTGGAAGGGTCAAGAGCGAAATTTTACATTTTTGCATAAATTCCTCACTTTTCCTTATTTCACTTGGTTGCAACTTATTTCCAAAGGCATAGATAGATTAATTTTTATTCAATCAAGGCGTGGAATCAAGGATTTTAACCCATGTTAGAAGCAGGAGAGGTTTTTAGAGAAATTCACTCTGGACCCTTTGGAAGGGTCAAGAGCGAAATTCATGTTTTAGGTTCAATTTCCTCATCCCATCTCGTTCCAACTTGTTCACAAGGAAAAAATAGGTCATTCCTCACTCAGTCAAGGTGTAGGAGTAAGATTTGAGGTCTATATTGGGAGCAAAAGAGGATTCTAAGGAAATTCACTCCTTTCCTTTTGGAAGGGTTAGGAGTGAATTTGGCAATTATGCTCAAATTATTCATCACTTCCATGACTAAATGTCCTAGGTCTTAACAAGCTCCCAGGCCTAACCAAGAAGAAAATTTTAATAGAAACCCTAACCTGGACCACCTACTGACCAATTTGAACCTAAGCATACCACCTATCCTAATGAGCCCTCTGGCGACCCTTCAATTCAAAGACTAATAGCCAAGAACCTAAAAGACTAAACCAGGAAGACTAACCCTAGAAAGAAAAAAGTAGGGGTCCCCATTTGCAATGGGGCGATGTGTGAATACGTCACAACATCTAGTGCCACCTCAAATAAATGTTCCTAAACATTTCAAAGATAAAGACCGAATAGACACTTAGAACCTCCAGAAAATTCAACCCAAGTTGTCAAGAGACTAGAAAATGCACCCAAAGCGGAAGGAGAATCCTGACCCGAATCAAGATAATTAGTCATTGATTACATACGTGTGTGCAAGTGTGTTCATTCCTCTCAACAAGACAACTATGATCTCCAAGTTCCCCTGTGATTGGCTACTTGGTATATCTAAACTTCAGAAGAATCCAGGATAGAGCCTCACTGCCAGTCAGACGTCTATAGTCCCGATGAGGTTATCGCCACAATCTCACGAACATTGCTCCATTGCCAACCGGGCGTCCATAGCCCCGATGGAGTTACTCACATGTTCCCATTAGCCAATTTTGATATTTCATTTTCATTTCATTTTCTTTGGTTTTTCTCTTTTGATATTTCTTTCTTTGCTTCATCTTCCGTCAATTCATTTGGCTTGTAAGCAGTGAAGCTTACTAGGGTTTGAGGAGTGCGGTGGCGCTGAAGTAAGATTTTAGATTTTTCACTAATCACAGCTTTACCTGAAAACTATAATGACCCAAAGTTTATTAACGTGTAAAGATATAGTAATCAACAGATGTCAGCATCAAGACACAACAAGTGATTCCCTCCCAAGTCAAGTACAAGTCCTGATCAAATGATAAAGTTGGATAGGAATAACCTTGGATTCAAAAAACGTCATGAATAGATATCTAAGAAATGAGTCTAACATAAGATCCAAGATTTTGCCAGTGTGTGAGAAACAACACAAACGCCTTTCTCACAAATGGAGGCTCCCATTAAGGACATCTAAACTGAGCAAACCAACCGACAGACCGACTCAAAGCAAACTAAACTAAAGCAAACCAAAAGATAACGAAAGAAAGCAAGCAACTAACTGCCCGAGCCACTTAAAATCATGAGTCAAATGACTCAAGGAAAATTTATAATAAGGCTCAAAAGACCCCTAACTAAAACACATGAAAAGAAAACCTACTCTAAAACTATATACAAGACTCCTAGACTCGAAACGACTCAAAGAAGCGAAATATATACACGACTTTACATGATTTCTCAAGATATGCAATAGGAGCATGGCAAAAGTGATGGTTCTCAGTCGATCAAATTTATCCTTAAATACAAAAAAGCAAGCTCTCACCATGCATCTCTCATATTCAAGAAAGTCCTTACTCAAAATAATCAATTGAGGTAATTCGTTAGGACCATGATCTATCCAAATGTAATTTGTTTCCCAAAACCCCCATAATTAAAATTGTAATAAATTTTAAAGGTAGGATTAACGAAAGAGGCAACCTGACATATTTCAAGATCAGATGGAAATGCTTGCTCGAATGAAAGTGCATTGTTGGAAGCGAGGTCTTCAGCTGCTTCAAGAGGTCGCCATTGATGATGTACCATTCCATGAGGATTCCAAACATGCTAATCTTGATTTGGAAGCTCTTCTTGAAACAAGCCTAGCGCCCCTTCGCATAGCTCAACATTCTTTGCTTTCACTGAGACATCTTGCATAAACCAAGCATCTTCATGAAATTTTGTAAGCATATCCTCAAAAACTAAGCACTCCTTGATGGATTGAGCTTCAAACATCTCCTCTAGTTAATCAAATATAATCTCTGGTGGCATTTCATCTTCAAGAATAGTCTCGAGTGGTCGGATCTGATGATGAATCACATCACTCACCATAACTTGTTTATCTTGAAATTTTTTTGGTAGTGATTTTATTTGTACTTCATATGTGAGATCTTTCAGTGTCCCTTACATCTCTGAGAATGCCCTCAAATTGTTCTTCATACTTGGGCTCGCTTACGATGATCTATAGTTCTTCATTCAATATGTCAACTTGATTGTGTTCTCCAAGGGTGCTATTTGAAACCTCTTGCATTTCAATCTCAAGGACATTCTTTTGTAGCATAAATGAGAATTCTTCAAGGAATGAGTCATCTTCTTCTTTGATTGCTTGTTCAACTCTTGGATCTTTTTTTATCACTACCTCAACATTCTCAACTGCTTCTTCAACTTTTGTTTCATGGTATTCTTCTTTAGGCGCAAAGCATGGTGAGCTACCCACTGTAATACATTGACCATCAGGTGCATTTGTATCGTTGACGTGCAATTGGTTTCCTTCAAAATTAGGTGGTGTAGTGATATCTTGTTCATATGTTCTTCTGAATTCAGTTGTGAGATGTGCACCCCAAGATCCATTCATGATACACTCTTCTTCGAACAAGATTGGCATTCCAAACTGATATCTGACTTGGTTGATAGCCATTTCACACAATGACCAAGTGAATTCAGAATGAGGTGCATTATGAATCCTACACCATAATGGTAACAATATGCCTTCTAAATGCATTTCACCATTCAAAATAAGCTGACTCTCGATCATCCACCAAAAGCTCGTAAGAGGATATTTTCTTTCTGGGACACTGAAACTGCTTTCTTCTACTTCTGGCCTAGGAACATACCAAAAGAAGATCTTTCCCTGCATTGCCAATTCCATCCTTGACAAGTATTTCCAGCAATGCATTTCATCATGTTCATCTGTCTCATGAATTCGACACTACCCTGACCTTGCAAACTCAAACAATCTGTGTGGATAAAGCTGTGTAATCAATCTCCACCAAATTTGAGGAATATCAACTTGTTTCTCATCATGAAATTGTTGTTGCTCCATTGAGAAATCTTTCTTTTTTGATTTTTTTGATTTTTTGTTTTTTCTATTTTTTTACTTTTTTATTTTATTTTCTGGAATAAGAGAGATCTTGAAATCTCAAATTCAACTTGAAAGCTCAACTGGTTCTAGCTACGCAAAGTGCTTCCTTTCTTTGCAAGTCCAATTGATGACTCAACGATCACTTTCCTTCTCTGTAACACTTCCGTCGAGCGTTGACAATGGCTTTCGACTAATCTTCCTTGGATCCAAGAGTTCGCATTCGCTCACCTTTCTTTTGCTTCAATTTTTTTGTGCGTAAAAAGGTAAAAAGACTAACTCATCTAAATATGACTTAATAAAATCTGGATTTCAGTTGCTCAGTGTTCATCATGATCATGCCCTCCTTCTAGCACCAATTCTGTTGATCATGAATTTTTATATACTTGACCAAATTCAAAATAAATTACATATTATTTTTCTACACTAGATTATATACACTTAAAAAAAGAAGAAGTTTGCATTTTTGATTATTTTGATGCAAGTTATGCCCAACACACGAACATGTACCAAATTTTCAAGATGCGGTGACTTCAAAAAATCATAAAAAAAAATACTCAATGGAAAATTACAAAAAAACACAAATTCTAGATCTCACTCTTACCTATCATCCTACCAAACGGTTTTGCAAAATACTAAATCTAACTATATATTTTGTGTAGCGCACAAAAACATCTATGTTATGTTTTTATGAAAAAATAAGGAATAATTTTTCGTGCGTGAGAGGTTTGACCCTCTTAATATTATCCAATTTTAAAAAACTTTAGTAGTTTAGAAACTAGATTCAGAGTACTACAATTATTATTCTTTTCTCAACTCCTAGTTTTGAGTGCATGACCTTCAAATATCTCTTTGAAGTTCAGGGTTACCTATTTAAAAAAAAAGTGGCCACTTATACCCCCTTTTTGTTCACCATCTTGGTGCACTTACCCACATATGTATAAATTTATTAATTAATTTTAATCAAAAGACCATCATAGATTCGATTGGTCAACCTCTTATTTTAAACTTAATTTAAATGAAAGCTCATGTTGACATTAAAAGTTTGCATTAAAGAAGGAAATCCTAATGGCTCAACGATCATTCTAGGCCTTGAAAAACTTGAACCTAGACCTCGACACCACAACCTTAGGCACTAACAACCCTAGAGATGCCTTATAGTTACAATCTTTATACAACACATATGACAACTTGACCTTCCATTTGTTTACTCCGTCTACTTGATGATACCCCCCCTTCCATTTTGGAGGATGTTGAGTTTCCTACATCCACTTAATCATAAGAATGTAGTTAGTCAAAAACTTATATCCATTAATCTTTTCAATGTCATAACATTAATTCACATATTTGCTCCACTGATAGCATTTAAAAAGAAACCATGAATCCACAATTCATATAAAGGTCACGATGACACCATATTTCAAAGCAAAATAAACATAGCAAAATATTTGTGTAAAAGAGGGATGTAACATATGCTCCCCCTTTTGAATAATCATCCTCGATGATTAGAATGTCAATATTAACATGAAAATGAATATAGTTTTTTAACCAAGCATTGCAAACAATCTCAACTATTGAAAATATTTAAATAGATAGGGGAACTTTTAGTGGATTTCATCATGATCCTCCCAAGTAGCAATGTCCTTAGAGTATTGGTCCCACTGGATCTTTAATTTATTAACTTCTTTGTTATGTAATTAAAGCTTACATACCTCAAGCATCTTGAATGGCTTGATTGTGATCACTCCTGGGTCCTATACCTATGAGGAATTCTAGTCAATCATGTGTTCAAAATCTGATATACTTTTAAGATAAGATACATGAAATACATCATGCAACTAGGTGAGAGATGGAGGTAGAGAAATTTTTATGAGACTGAGTTGATAACTTCCAAGACCTCAAACGATTCAACATATCTGAGTGCAAGTTTGGAAGATTTTCCAAATTTAATGGCACCTATTTGTCGTTTGACTCGCATGAGTACTTTCTCTCCTAACTCTTGAACTATCTTGGTGTTCACTTTGCATCTACATAAATTTTCTAGATCGTTAGCTTCTTCTAACCTTTGACTAATCAACTTGACCTACTCTTCCATTTTTTGAGAGCATCTCAAGACTGATGGTTATCCTATTTTCTAGCTTATCCCAGTTGATAGGAGTTTTGCACCTCATTATGTACAATGAATCAAATGGTGCCATCTTTATTGTTGATTGATAGGAATTATTGTATGCATATTTGGCTAGTGGTAGATAGTCTTCCCATTTGTATTGTTGATCCATGTAGTACATTCTCAAAAGGTCTTCTAAAGCTTGTTTGACCCTTTCTGTCTGGCCATTTATTTATGGGTGGTAAGATGAGCTATTGTTTAGCTGAGTTCCTAGGGTTGTGCAAACAAAGTTTTCTAGAATTTAGATGTAATTCTATCATCCCTATTTGATATTATTATTTTTGCTACTTCATGTACATAATCAAAATATTTTGTGAGCTATAGTGGGTGCTCCATCTGTTAAATTCCTAGGTATATAGTGAGATACTTTAGTAAGCCTATCAACTACAACTAATGTAGCATTGTTTCTATTTATTGACATGGGAAATCATTGGACAAATCCTATACTGATTATATGCCACTTCTATTCTGATATAGTATGGTGTTGGTGTTCTTCCTTCACACTTTGACACTTAAAACAAATAGCCACATATCTTGCGATATCCTTTTTAATATCCTTCCAAAAGTAAAGGGGCTTAACATCTACTAGGAGATTGGTGAATCCTTGGTGTCTTGAGTATGGTGCTAAAAGGACCTCTTTCGATACCGATCTTCTTATCTTTGAAGATTCTGGAACATACATTCTATCTTAGTATCTTAATTAACCATCAGATTCAAAACTGAACCCTTCATATCTGGAATATTGAGGATTAGCCTAAAGGGTTTCTTTTACCTTTTGGTAATACCTATCTCCCTCTAGTTGTTTTAAAACCTGAGCCCTAAAATCTATATGGACTAAAACTATGGAGGTTATATATCGTCTACAACTCAGAGCATCGGCCACTAGATTTTCCTTCCCTTTTACGTAGCTAATCTCAAAATTGTAGTAAGAAATCAATTTCAACCACCTCCTTTGGTGGGTATTAAGATTTGGTTTTGTGAAAATATATCTTTACCCTTGGTGATCAAATCGGAGTTCAAAGGCTTTCCTAATAAATAGTGGCACCACATTTGAAAAGCATGCACAATTGCTCCAAGCTCAAGGTCATGAGGTGCATAGTTTTGTTCATAATTATTTAGTTTCCTAGATTCATAGGTAATCACTTGCCCATCCTGCATTAAGACTCCTCCTAGTCCTTCACCCAAGGTGTTAGTAACCACCATAAAATGTCCTTCTAGGTTTGGTACCTTTAATATTGGTGTCATGGTGAATTTCTCCTTAAGAAATTTAAAGGCCTTCTGGCACTTTTCGGTCCAGTGAAACTATTTTCCTTTCCTTTGAAGTGAGGTTATGGGATGTGCTATTCATGAGAAGTTCATTACAAAATTTTTATAGTACCATGCCAAACCCATAAAGCTTCTCACTTCTTGCACATTCTTTGGGGTTGGCCATTTTGATATAGCTTTAATTTTGGTTGGGTCCATAAATATACCCATGGCGGAGAAAATATGCCATATATACTTACTTCTTTTTAAAAGAAGGTGCATTTAGATAGCTTCCAATACAATCTGTGTTCCCATATCCATTGTAGAACTATTTGCAAGTGTTGAAAGTGTCATAGAATATATCACAATATTATCATCTAAGAACACCAACACAAACTTATCGAGGCAATCATGAAACACAATGTTCATAAGATGCATGAAAATAGCTAGGTTGTTGGTAATCCCAAAAGGTAATACAATAAACTCGTAGTGACCATAACAAGTTTTGAAAGTTTTCTTATGAATATCCTCATCTTTAAGTCTCAACTAATGGTATGCTGACTGTAGGTCCATTTTAGAAAACAATGCAACTCCATGCATTTGATCAAATATATCATCAATACATGGTAAGGGGTACTTGTTCCTTATCATTACTTTATTTAGCATTCTATAATCAATACATAGGTGAAGGGTCTCATCCTTCTTCTTGACAAATATCATAAGTGCTCCCCCAGGCGACACATTGGGCCAAATCAGTCCCTTGATCAACAATTCTTGTAGCAGTGCTTTTAACTCCACGAGTTCAATGATTGTCATTTGATAGGGACTTTAGATATTGTCTCCTCTCCTGACACCAATTCAATAGAAAAACTAAATACTCTTTTTTTGGTAGTCCACATAATTCTTTGGGAAACACATCCTAGTTATCCCAAAGATAGGTATATTTATCCACGAGGGTCTCTTCTTGCTTTTTGTTCTACCTTGAATTTATTCCATTATGATATAGGTATATTTATCCACAAGGGTCTCTTCCTACTTTTTGTTCTCCCTTGAATCTATTCCATTATGAGAGTTTCTCTCATAGATCATCATATCATTGTGGAACCTGATTTTCTCAAATTCACTTGGCTTTTTCATGTTGACTACAAACAATTGGCACCATTTCCTTTCACTTCACTTTAATTGGATAGTAGAAAGCTGATGTAGTTTGACCTCATGTTGGGTGCCTTGAAAGAACACCTTATTTCCTAGGCTGTCTAAACATTCTACTGTTTTAGCGAAATATTCCACTCTAGCTTTGTGTTTTCACAACCAATTCATTCCCAAGATTATATCATATGAGCCTAAAGGTGCTATATATAAGTTGACTTCCATTGTGAAGCTAGGAAGCTCAAACCTAGCCTCAAAGAAACATTTCTCTACCTAAGCCCTTAACTGGTTTGCATACTCTATTGTCCATGACTTGGCCATAAAACTGGCTCTTTTGGGAAATCTACTTAATAGCTTAGGTGAAATAATTTTTTTGTAGCTCCAATATCTATAAGTACTGTTATGGGATTCCCATAAGGCATACCTATTGTCTCAATTGAGGTGATTTGAAACTTCTCTTGTCTATTGTCTACTATTGCATGAATTCTCTTCTGGAACACTGGTTGTTGAGTTGACAAACAATTTCTTATTTGTTTCCGTCCTTGATACTTAGTTGGGTATTGGTTCACATGATTCTCACCACCACAAGTATATCATCCTCCTAGAGGTCCTATTATCTCTATTACCTTGTTGTATGCTTCACCATCCTTCCTAGAGTTGTTATATCCTTTTATGTCCCATTTGGAATCCTACCTATTACCTTTGTACCCCTTATTATTCTTCCTTCTTGAATCATATTTTCTCCCTTCTTATTGAAGGGTTGGGAGGATTGTGACCATCTAACCTTTTTTTGACTTTTGTCCTTGATGGCATCATCTTTCTTGAGCTTCTGCTCTTGCCTTACTACTTTCTCATAGTCCTCATACTTAGTAGTAGGTGCAAGAACATTCATCGAGCCACCTATTTGGTTGTTAAGACCCATGATAAATTTCCTTATTTGATATCTCTCATTTGCTTGAAATTGGGGTACATTAATAGTCGGGTGAAATTATCCCAATATTTGTTGACTGAAAGTTCCCCTTTGAAAATTATTCAATTTCTAATCAAAGAATAGCTAAGGCAACCATCTTTTCTTGAAGACTCCTACAAATTGATCCCATGTTATGTCAGTTGACCTCAGGCCTAACTAGACCTTTTTGTTTTTCCACTAGTTGGCCACTTCTCCTGTCAGTTGGTAAGCCCTCGACATTCCTTTCATATTTTTCAATGTAGTCACAAATCTCAAATTATTTTTTCATCTCAATCAACCAAACTTTGGTAGCATCCCTTGACACCGAACCATCAAACTTGGGTGACCTAACCTTCTTCATGTCATCAATTATGACACTAGCTATATGACCCTTTTCTCTTCTTGTGCTTTTGTGACCAAGTTATCCTGATTGCGGGAAAGGGAGCTTCTATATGGTTGTACTCCAATAATACTTGGTCTATAATGAATTACCAATGAATGAATATTTCCACTTTGTATAGACCATTTTAATGCAAAGTCAACATAGGATTTAGCAACAATGTATGATGAGCTAGAGCACCATGAATTATATGCATCTATTTGTTCATTCACGATTTCGAACATTTAGGAAATAACCATGTCCTACTCAACCCATTTATTTATTCACTTTAATCACTTCAATATATGCTTCAGTCAAATTTGCACGAGTATGAGCTCTCCTCCTTACAAACATAGACGTAAGAGGATCAAGAGTAGCATAATATACTTGCACAATTTTTACCTAATTAACAACATATGGAAGTCTCTACTTAGAGTTATCTTTTTTAAATCATCATTAAATGTGGTAATAAAATCACCTTCAACTCTTTTGATTGCAACAAATTGGTGATAAGAAGATGTAGTGTCTATAGGAATTTAGAACCATGTTAAGAAAGTTGCTTCCATCAAATCTAAAGATTTTATGAAATTTATATGTAAATTGATGTTCGATTATATGCTTCTTCTCCCAAATTGTAAGGGAGTTTCAGCCCAACAAACAACATCTTTATTCTAAATTATTTCTCTACAGTAAGTATGCTTGAAGATCCAAAGATGATGTTCAATGTCACATAATAACAAATATTAAGAATACGGTTTTTTTTAGAATTTTTAGTAGAGCATGAAATGTTGGCAATTATATAGGTAATTCAACATTAAAGAATACAATCAAAATTGGAGGAGGAATGATGAGAAAAATGGGAATACGATTCAGAGGAATTGCACCCTTATATAATTGTCTTGTGTTCTTAGATTTCTTTGTCAATTAAAAAGTTTAGGAAATCTTCCATGTGGACTGGCAGATCTAGACCTTGTCACTACTCTTCATTGATCTAGCTTGTATGAATTTGCAAAAATTCACTAGCCATCCTCCTAGCACCACTTCTATTGATGTTATTGTTAGTCACACAAAATTACATACATTTATACAATAGAATCCTATCTCACTTGAAAGATCTATTAAATTCAAATGAATTTGCAATCTTAAAGGCTTTGGTTGTTAGTTCTTGACTTATTGAAGTCACTCAAGGTTCATTGTATTAATTGTTATTACAAAGAGACTTATAATATGCTTCCAACACCTTTTCCATTTTCTTAAAATATATTTTCTTTAGCTTTACATAATATTTAACTTTCATAAACTCTTTTGAATCTATATAAAATTAATTATGATAATATTTATCAAGTTATTAGAAATTTATAAAATATCATGTTTCACTTAACACTTTCTATAAACTTATTGGTTATAAAAAAATTCAAATATTTTAGAGATAAAAATATTACTAAAAGAAATCCTAACCTTCTAGATATCTACCACATCAATCAAGTAAGATTTGTAAAGCAAATTTCAAATGGATACTGATTGACAAGTAGAATGGCTCAAAATGCACCCACAAATGGTGTAGCAGTTTGATATTCAAGTTGATCAAAATAAAGTAAAGCTATACAAGATTTATGATTATGAATAGCCTACAAATTAGCTTTGTCTTGTACAAAAATCTTAACAAGACATATAAGGTTTTATTGGATGTTGAAAAAAACTACGAAGTAAACCAAAACTACTACTATTGAGTCTCCAATGCTAGTTCCACAAGTTTTAACAATTTATGATCCCTTAACAAAAGATAAATACCATCCCTTTATAAGAAAATATGGCCTACAAATATTTACATTTCCTTCCAAAAAAATATTTTAAAGTCAAACTAACTCTAAAATCTAAGACTTGTGACAATTGATAGTTGATAGATGAGGTTTTACAAAACGTCTAGGTTGACTAAGCCTAAGTAGCAATCCTCCAATTCTAGGTTTTACCACTTTTATCGATTCAATACTCATTGATAGTCTCCCTTTCAATTGGCACTCTAGTCCTTCGCATTCAAAATCATCATGAACAAGTTAACACTAAAATCCTTGCTTAACTTACTTTCTGAAAATGAATATTTATTTTGCATCTAGATCGGTTTTAATCAATTTTTATCTCCTTCTTGCCTTAATGTATATTAACTAAATGTTGATAAAATGTCTCAATCTTGTTGTTACTATTTTAAATTTAAATATTATTTTTCAATTTGTAATTATCTTTTAATTTTCATGAAAATTGTTAAATGCAATTGTGACAATTTGTAAGATATTTTTTATTGTCAAAATAGTAAAAGCATGAAAAAGAGAATGTTAAATGAAAGCTTGGATAAGATAAGGAAGATCTTTTGAAAACGTGGATAAAATCACAAGTTGAAAGATAAAGTTTTCTATTTTTTTTTATTGGTGCCTAAATGGTTTTAGAAACCATTTGTGATTTATGGTTTCTCTCATGCCTATCTATTTAGTTCTTGAGTTGAAGGAAACATATGTTATTCAAAGGTTGTTGAAGCATAAAAGTGTTGCAACGATTCAAAGGGAGAAGTTGCACTGATGCAACTCATTTATAGGATTATTAAGTCTTTGATCTCTTCAAGTGTGGAGTTTTTTCCCGAAAGAGTTTCTCTATAAAGATTAGAAAGAGAAAAGAAAACAATAACAGAAACAGAAAAGAAATAAGAAGAGACAACACATGATTTATCTTGGTTCGGCAATTGCGTACATCCACACTCAAAGCAGGGAATAACTTCTATTAATCAACTCCAATATATGGGCTGCACATAGCCATTATATAATCATATTCAGCTATGGAATGAACAGTTGGGAGAACGCGAAGGGTCATGTGACTGTTGAACTTCACATTCCCAACAATCTCCCCCGTGAAGGTCAACTGGCACAACCATGCACTAGCATCCCTGCTTCTATTTTTGAAATTCACATTAAAACCAACTTGCTAGATTTTAGCTTCGTGAACTCTTGTTCACATATGCTTTGAATCAGCCTTTTCCAAATCAAAGTAGAGTTAAAAACTCTATCAGGCACAAACTCACCCATTATGCCAAAAACCGAAACACCACTTTGTCCCAGTTTAAAATACATTTCTTCATCACCATCACCTGAACTCCCCCGTAACAGAATATCTACCTATTCACAATTATTGGATTCTAATATCCAAACATAAAACTCAGACCTTACAAGGAACAAAACAATGGCATTATTTTCATCATCAAATAACTCCATCAGATTGTTATCACGAGTTCGAGTTCTCTCACCCTCAGGTTGTTCATTATCGACGTTGGCACTATCATCCACATCCATCCAATCAGGTTGGTGGATGTCAATGCATTCTAGTCGAGATAAAACATCTCCTCCTCCATTAGAATAAGCATTAACAGACTCAATAACATTTTAATTCACTTAATGTGATGCCTGAAACTGCTTGGAGCAATGCCCATTGTCCTCTGCTCCTGTCAATGGTCGCTTTCGCTTCAAACTAGAAAACTGACTTTTATCATTTACTATGTCATCTAAATCCATAGGTTCATAGGCTTCTCTGAAATTATCTGCACAAAGGTTGTCATCATTATGGGAGTGCGTCTTTATTTTCGCCAAGGCCATGCCATCCACAGAGCTCTCCGAAGCCAAAATTTCTCCCAAGCCTCCTTGCCCTGCTATCTCACTCCATCTGCACCCTCCTCATCCTGGGAGTCAACAACAGATTCAGCTTGGGTCTCCAATGGCATACACTCTTCCTCCCACAATCTCTTGAGTTCATCCTCTTCAACAACAACCACTTTTTCAACATCTTTCAACTTAGAAATTCCAGCGTCTATACAGGGACTATATGGCGTTCAACTTTCACCACACGAATGCCAACAACTTCCTGACCATTAACAGTTTGGCCAATAAGTGCCAAGGCTGGCTCAAGGGGAGAGCAAATAAGAATCCCAACATCCTTTTCCTTTGCTGGATTCTCCTCTTCAACTGAGTCCCCCTCTTTCTTGCAGCCATCCCACCAATGTACGCGGCGCTTGAAGCATAGTTTTATATGGAACGTAAAACTGCCATAGAAGTTATAAGTTTTACCTTCTCCTTCTTCCTCCATCTTTGCTCAAGCCAACATGGCTCTGATACCAATTGTAAAGATTAGAAAGAGCAGAGAAAACAATAACAGAAACAGAAAAGCAATAAGAAGAGACAACACATGATTTATCGTGGTTTGGCAATTGCCTACATCCACACTCAAAGCAGGGAATAACTTCTATTAATCAACTCCAATACATGGGCTGCACACAGCCATTATATAATCATATTCAGATATGAAATGAACAGTTGGAAGAACGCGAAGGGTCATGCGACCGTTGGACTTCACATTCCCAACATTCTCCACATAATTCTCGAATTATGACTTGCATTTATTTGTTATCTATTTCTATCTATGATATTGCTGTTTGTTTATTTGTATGTGTAAAATTACCAACATAATCTCAGTGAAAAGTTTTATCCTAAAAACCAATATCATAGACTCATGATTTCATCACTTGACATACTCTAAAACTAATTTTTAATTAATTTTATTTTTGATATTTTCTTAAGTTTTGTACCCTGGTTTCTTCATCCCAACCATATCTCTTAATAACCTCTCTTTTCCTCATCGCATCCTCCATGAATTCATTTTTTATGAGTGAGAGAGTCTCCGCTTATCTTATCAAATTGGTGTTTAAAATCATTTACCCATGGATCTCCATTTATCAAATTGTTCTCTTTAGTGAAATGTTGAGTGAGGGTGTGTATTAATGCCAAGTCTTTATCCTTAAATGTCTCAACTATATCAGAGATATTTTTCCATCTACTCGGAACATTCTTTCACTCTATCTCTTTCAACAATCAACTGTATCTCCCATTTCTTTAGCGTCAAGATGTCTTCTGTAGAGGAAATCTTATCTTTGAGCAGACATTTATCATCCAATTTTTAAGTGGCTATCTTTCTCTTCAATTCTATACTGATCTGATCCATTCCTCTTTCACAATTATCTCTCAATTTCTTTATTCGCCACTACTATGCAGCTTCTTTGTATCTTCAAACAAATACCTTTATAAATTCTTCTCTTTTATTGATAAGAATATCAATCCAGTCATCAAATATATCTTCTTTTCACTTTATTCTTTCTATTAAATTTGATTTTTCTTTTGAAATGATGACAAGGTTAGGAGGCAGTTCTATTAAATGACTACTAGGTTGAACAAATATCTTAATAAATTCTCATAACTGTACTATTTTCTTTTTCAATTCCTTCTTTCTCTTATTATCTTTTATCAACCTAGCAGTGGTTTGTCAGCATTCTCCCTTAATTCCACTATTTCTCAATTTATAGAAGCATGGCCAAGCTGTATCATAGTGACTTGATAAGCTTTTGTTGTTATTTCACCCATTACATTCTTGCCTACGGGAGAGGTGATTTCAATATATTTTGTTCCAATAATATTTCTCATGAAGGAATATTGATTCTTGACTTCGACTTTGGTCTTTGGAGTGTCTAACTCTTGTATTAGATTTTTTGAAATCTAATGGAACTAGTTGCACTTACATGGGAGGTTGTAGTTTTCGGGCTAACCAGTCTTGAACATCCCTTGTGGATTTTGGATATCTTGACACCTTTTTCTATTGTTCTGAAACCTTAGGCTCATCCTCTTTCTATTATTCTGTAGCAACTGGTTTCCTATCCTCTCTTAGATCTAACAGATTTTTAATTTCAACCATTTCATCATGTTTACATTGTGACCCAAGTTCAATATCCTCTCGTTGTTTAAATCATTCATCTAAATTATTTTTCTTTTCTCATTGTAGTTTTGGTCTAAGTTGAATTTCCTGTTTAGTATGAACTTATTTTACAATGGGAAGTTCAAGAGCGACTGTCTTCACTATATCTTCAACCTCTTATCTGAGTGATTTTGATTCTTCTTTGTCTTTTTCTCCTATCAAGGGTGTACAAGATATTGGACTCTCTAGATACTCTGCTAATGAAATTTCCCTTGGTGGTGCTTGTTAGTTCCTGCCCGCAGGAAACTATAGTGGAGGCTCTGTGTTTATCTAGTGATTAAACATTTCCCTTGCAGTCAATCACAAGTCAGTTTCAACTATTGCTAATATATATTGTGGAGATTTGAGACTTGAAAAAGCTCACAAATTAACTAAGAAAAAACTTGGTGGTCTGCTATTGGTCTTTGCAGAATGTCAGAGACAAAAATGCGAGTTTCTATACGAGAGAACGTACGAGATACAATGTCTTTGTCAGCAATTGCCGGCGCTATTAATATGTCAGACAAGTAAGAACAATAGATTAAAGCGATGTTTTCTTCAAGTGTAGAGTATGCCCATCTGGCTTGAGATGAACAGTTGGCGATTGAATTTTTTCATGCAAAGTGAGAGGTGGCAACGCTCTTTAGATGGAAAAAGTGTCTTTATCATCTAATATTTTTCAAGCTAGTCTTCATATCCTGCGACTGAGTTTAGCAACCATGACAACTCTTTCTATTTCTTCAGCTATAGTAGAACCATGAGCAAACAAGCAGATATATTTTAAATGGCGTGTCAATCCATTTGAATAATTATGATGGGGAGGCATTGGTGCAGAGCACATCCCGTGAGGACTAATTCATTATCGCACCATCAATGAATTTATCTTCACTATTGTAGGTTGGAATCTGTATTTAGTTATCCTCTTGCAATAGTGGGATTTTTGCTCCGTTTACATTGAAAACGCATGGCAGATGCACGCGAGCTCAAGGAAAGAGGCACCCGAATTATTTGCCAAGCTACCATAGCCCAAGGAGCACCCTTAAACGGTGATTAAATAAAACTTTAACAACCAATAATTTTTAAGGTTTGTGTAATGTTTCCCATTACTTATTTTAATCACATAAACTACACAATTTTTAGGGTAAATATTGTGTGAACGTTTTTTATCTATCTGTTTCTTTTGGTCTCTCCTTGGTTTTAACAAAATGAAAAAAAAATACTAAAATGGTTGTACGATTGTTGCACAGCTCTATTTAGATCTTAAAGACCGTTTCAAAATTCGTGGATTGTAAAAAAACACTTCAAATTTACTTTTGTGATATCTTTATACATTGAAAGCATCCATATCATTACTCTTCTACATATGCAACTAGTTTGTGCAATTCACACAGACATTGTGAGAGGTGTTTATCATTGTTGTTCTGTTTTTATTTCTTTTTATAAATTTTAATATTTCTGTATTTTTATCATTGCTGTTCCTAAAGATTAGGAATACGTATTGGCTTTCCTATTTTTAAAAAATACATGCTTATTTGTCTGTATATTTAATTCTTTTATAAGATTTTCATATATCTTTCATGCAGAACATTGAGGATTGGATTGCTTTTATTTTGAAGATTAATACAGATTATTGTTTTGGTGTTGTCTGACATGTAGACGGTCAAGATACTCTACGATCTTAGGAACCTTTCTTCTTACCTTGTTGTCTTGAAGGGTCATACGGGTATGATAAAGGTGATATGGTTTTGATCATATCGATGATTTATGGCCATGGCTGCATCAACACATAAATATCTTTAACCGAGAAATCATGAAGCTAATATTTTGTGATGTTAATATGCTTGAGATAATATTTCTCAGCTATTATCATGTAAGATCAAAGACATTTTAAATGCAAAAAAAAATTGTTTGCAACATTATTGCCTTTGATCACGCAACCATTGAAGTAGAGTGATATTTTGATATTTTCTCCTCTTCTCGATAAAATGATAAGGACTAGAGTGAGCTTGATCTGCTTAGCACTTTAAAAAAAGTTCTGGTTTTTGGGGAAGTTTCTAAACCATATTTTTCTTGCATATGAGAACAAATATTGATAGGATAACTTGCCCCATGTTTTTAGGCTCTTAGGGCCTCTAGGTAAGTTGAAATTTAACTATTGTAATTAGGGTGAAAGAAAGATGTTCTATAGGCTCTTGGCATCATATATAAATATATAAAAGCTTCGTACTACCAATATATGAATTATTGGTGAATAATTTTAATTTTAAATTTTTAGTTAATCCCCTGCTCTATCGCCTTCTTGCATGTCAATTTAAATTTACATTTTTTTGAGCAACATTGCCACTTTATTTCAGTGCTACTCAACAAGTTATATATGTTAGCTTGGCCTAAAAACAATGAGTCAATATTTCATTTCACATTTTATTTGTATTAAATGAGAATCACTTCTGCAATTTGCTTCTTCTTTTATTACATATTCAGTTTTCAATGACACACTACCAAAAAAAAATTGTTTTGATGATTTAATACTTTTCAATGTAAGTGAATACCACACTTTTCTTTGAGATTTGAATGTGAACGTTGTTCGAGTCAGATTCTTGTAGTGATGGAAGTACATTTAAGATACTATTTATTTTGCCTTTTTCATAGTAAAAGAGATTACAGATGAACTCAAGAAAATCAAATGTTAATTATTTTTGGTATCAGAAAGTTTATTAAGTTCAGCAGATACAGGTATAACAAGCTCTGAGCTTCTATAAGTGACCTCATCAACAAGCTGAGTTTTTCTTACAAGTCTTTTGAACAAAACAAAACAAATTCATGACCATTCTCGCACAAGAAGTTGAGTTATTCTTAAAAGTCTTTTTTCAACAAAACGAAAACACATGACTGTTCTTGCAATCCTTGGCAGGAACTTCGTTGTGCTGCAGCTCTTGTTTTGATACTAGTTCTTTATCTTGAACTGGTTGGTTATCAATTATCCCAAGAAAATCATTATTAATTTGACATTGGTCTTCAACTACCTCATTAGAAATATCATTCACATCTTATATTTTTGGATTTTCACTAGTATGCTCTTCTCTTTGTTATTTTGAGCTAACAAAGGGAACATCATTTTGCTTTATTGGATTACTTTTGCTCATCATTGTCTAAATGTATTTCATGACATCCTTAGGTGCTTTTATGTCTCGAGGATTGTCTTATACTTTAAGGTCATTGTAATTCTTGATTTTCCTCTTCCTCTAGAGATCTTGGATAAAGAGGAGGCAGACTCAATTTTCATTATTCTCTCCTTGTATTATTTTACCGTTTTATTCTCTCCCTCTCTTAGTATCTTTTCTAGAGTAATATATTCATCTTTGCTACTCGTTTCTTGTGGCATCTATCCTAATATTCCAACCATTAAGGTTGGCTCAACTAATGGAAAAAAATAAAAAAATAAAAAAATAAAACTAGCTACTGGTTGATAAACCTTGCATTATTTTTTTTCGAAACTTTATGGCCTACATTGTTGATTGGCCTATCATAGTCTCCATTTAAGCGACAAGTATATATTAGGAATATGTAGAGCACATGGTAATACTTTTAGGTCCTCTAATTATATTGACTGGGAGGGATATTGTTGATTGATTAGGTTATCCTTGTTGCACTAAATTACTGATTACCTTACTCAAAATTTCATCATCTTTCTCCAACTTTGTTGAATCTACTTGTTTAGCTTTCATAAATTTTCTTTTCATTGCTTTGAAATCATTATAATTAGGTTGTTCTATAGTCTTATGTTTTATTTTATTACCAGTAATAGCATATGTGATTGTTGTTACTTTTTACTTAGATGCTATTATATAATTTTCTAGCCATTCTTGACTAGCATCTTTGATTGGTTTCATTATTTCATCAATGAAAGTTACTTTGGGTTTTACAATATTAGGGTATGGTATTAGTTGTTCTTTAATATTTTTCACAACACATGTTATATTTAATCTATGTTTTCATCATTTTCTCTCACTTGAGGAGGTACATTATATGACCCAAGTTTTTTCATCCTTGCCAAAGTATATATGCGATACATCCTTGCCCTTATTTCATCATCTGCATAATCACTCTAAAAGTCTTCAATATGAGACCTTGGTGTACAAAATTATCAATAGTACAATGCTATAAACAAACATTTTCTAGTCTAACTAAGTTCTTCTTAACAATATGATGATATCAATTATGTCTTATTGAAAAATCCTTCTTATGTAAAATCTTGGAAAATTTAGATATAGCTTTCTGATTTGTGTTATCATCTACCTAGGCTATGTACATTTTCCTTTTATGTTTCTCCATATTTTTTATGACTTCATTGAATACTTTACCCTGTTGAATCTACTCATGAATGTGTATGCAAGAATTTTGAAGGTTTGAGCAATGCACTATGTCGTTAGGTCTACATATACCATGCATTGATTTACCATGACCCTTTGGTTTGTATCATAGTAAAACATATGATTGATCATTAGATCTAGAGCATTCATGGCCTATGGGAATCTAACAATTAAATGTATGTTGTCTGCCACTACATTCTTGTCTTAATATTTATCATTTGGGGTAGTAACCTTGGTAATAAATTTTTTCTATGTCAAAGTGTCCTAGGTGGTTGTCAGTGAATTTTCATACTTATCTCCAATCTATGGATGAGAAAGAGATCTAGATAATTCTTTCCTCATTTCTCTATGCCTTTTAACAAGGATTGCAAACAATTCACACAAAACAAAATGCACTTCGATCAATGTCAACAATATATAATTGAACTCTACCCTTAATATTTAATCTCTCTTTCTAAAGAGCTAATTGTTGGCAATATGTTGGATTTGCTAAGTGTTGTCATTGATGTCAACACTGTATCCCAGTTGGATATGGTTCTGCTATCCTTGTTGGACCTATCCCGATCAGACGATGTTTGTCTTGGTTTTGGATGTGATTTTGATTCGGTATGATCAAATCCTTGGATTCAGTTTTGGATGGTTATTCAAGTTGGCCACATGCTTATAATATTCAGTTGGTTCATGATTTGGTACTCCAGAAGCTATCACTTATGTTTTGGGTCAATATTTCTTGGTATCGGTTAGCTTTACTGGTTGGTGATATTTTATGATATGGTTAAGTGATTTTTGTTTGGCTTATGGAAATGGTTTCTTATCATGCTGAAGGTGTTCTTGATCATGTTGTAATTGTTTGGTGGCTTCGTATTGGTTGGTGTGCTGATATGATGGTCCTATTTGGATCCGGTTAGATATTATGTGTTATTATATTAAGGGTTTCTACCAGTTGGTGAAACGTATTGAGGATTGGTCTTAGCGTGATTTGCGACGGATATAATTGTTTGGGAATTTGAATTAGGTCCATGCTATGTAATGTAAATCATAATATTGGTCCGGTGATATCATGTGATATAATTTTTGTAATTATGGGCTCATAGGTTTAGGGTTTAGCCCACCTTATCAATAAGGTTGATGATTTATATTTATAGGTGACTTATTCATGTAATTTGGATATGAATGACATTGATGGTTATGTCTGCATTATCAAAGAAAGGTTTATGTGCGAACAATGATATATTATTCAGCGAAAGGTTGTGAAGGATTTGATGTTGCAGGCTAGACATCTGTGCTTAACCGGAACTGTATCAGGCATTAGGATATGCTACTTCCACAGTTCATTCTTTCTAGATTGTAGTCCAATGTTTTTGTAAGTCATTGAAACTTCCCTTTTGTGATGAGCAATGCGCTCTAGGTGGTTGGCAAGATTGCAAGTGTAGTCCCCATTTTAATTATTTCACATACTACTGCAGAAGTATTATCTGATTGTGGGTAGGGTTTCCCACTGTTGTTTTTCCCTTTACCGGGTTTTCCATGTGAAAATATTGGTGTTGTGTGTATTGTGCTTTCATGTTTTATCTTTCATTGTGTTGGTTTCTTTGTGCTCCGGTATAAAGTGTATAATATGCATTAATTATTATACTTGTGAGAAAATTAATTCACCCCCCGCCCCCTCTCAGTTTTTTCTCAATATTAGAGCTGTCTAACACTAACAATTGACAAAAATAACAAAAAGACAAAGGAATAGAAAAATTCTTAATGCTAGAAAATAAAGAAAAAAATGACTAACTCTTATTATATGCATAAATCAATAGAAAGAGATCTCAATAGAGAATAATCACCTATTAATGAGATTAATTGATTGTAGTAAATAAAGGATTGATGCACACTTAGCTAGCGCCTTGCAATACAAACTTGTCAAGGCTTGCACAAAGGTAAAACCCTTCATGCTACCTTCACAATAAAATACAAATAAGAGCATATCATTTCTTTTCTGTGGATCCATATGACACTAAAAAATTAGCATTACACCAACAAGAAACCTTCTATTTATTTTTAGTCCTTGAATAAAACAAATTCTACCAAGTTCATCATTCCAATGCTTTGACTTAATAATAGAATGAACACCTTTAGAGGAGACATGTCCCCATGATAACCTAGGATAAATGAAATAGATCCACATTGATTAGATCATTCACGGAAAATAATTGTATCATATCCCTAATGTTTAATAAATACTTATCAAAAATAAAATTGAACTTCTTTTTTACCCTAAGTAATGACACTCCAAAAATATTTCACTAATAATTATTTTTAATAAAATATTAGAACAAACGTGGTTAAATTGACTAACACTCTTGAGGTGGTTTTCACTATTTGATGTTCTACTATTATTCCTATTGAGGTGGTCTCTAGAGCATAGTTTTCTTCTAGAGGTTCTATGGAGGTGGACTCTTTGATGGGGAACACCATGGCTGCACCTATAGAGGCGGCTCTAGAAGTAGATATGCAAGGGTCTTGACTCTGAGATGGCAATTATAGTTTAGAAGGTATTTTTTCATTAAAGGTCCTATAGAGGTGGATGCTATGGTACAATATGTTGTCATTGAGCCTATAGAGGTGGCCTCAACAACAAAGTATACATAGTATTCAACTCTAATATGGTAGTTTGTAGCTAGAAGCATTTTTTCAATTAGAAGGTCAATGTGCAAGGTCTTCTCAACCCAAGATTTTAACTCACATCCTTTCCTCCAAGGTGTAATCTGTTACCTTCTTCACTCTAAATATCCTCTCTTTTTCTTGGCTTTGTTTCAACTGATTGCTACTTTTTTCTCTATTGTTGTTTGGCAATATTGGGCCATATTCAGGTAGGTTTGGCTCTTATTTCTTTTGTTTCAGGGTCCACTATTATCTTCTTCCTTGGCTAGGCATGTTACATCTCAAGGTGTTGTTCAGGGTTTCAAGGTTCCTTTCAAAACTCATTGGTTTCAAATGACAATTAGTTCTTCTTTGTTATGTTATGTGGTCCATGGTTGTGTTTGATATAATGCAAGGAGTTTATTCTTCCCTTGTATCAAGGTATCATTTGGGCTCTTGCTAGTTTAGGGTTATGGGGTCCTTGTCTAAGGCCAAAATAAAGTAAGAATGCAATCCTTATCTTTGGTCAGGAACCTTAGTTTCCCAACAATTCTAGCTTCAACCGAATGCAAGTTTGGCTAGTCCCAATACTGGTGAGATTCATTCCTATCACCTTATGGTGGTTTTTCTTTTTTCCTTAATGATTATTATGTAATCAGATTCAAAATAAAAATACATATTTATTTAATGTGTGACAAATAGTGGAAATGTTGAATGTTTCTTTTTCTAAGAGAATGATAACTTTATATATAAACAACAATAGCAGCTTCCACGAGGCTTAATATAATTGCATAATGTCTTTCAATGTAATAAAATAATAATCTTAAATTCTTATATGACATTAAAAAATAAACTAAGATAAATATCTTGGAAAAATCTAGCTAAAAAATATCAAGAGAATGAGAATGATCTATTAAGTATATATAGACACATAAGTTTTATTGTCTCTACATTGTTTAAAACTATATTTTATTAATTATTTAAAGTTTATGTCTCCACTCGACTTGTATCCTTTAAGATTTTATGTAGTAACAAATTAAACAATTTAAAATTAAAAAATCAAAATATTTTATTTGTTAGAGTCATCAGCACTAAATGAAAATGAACTAACATTTAAATTTAAACTTAAAAAATTCATAGACCTCTTCATTGCATGCTACTTGTTTTGAAAATATTATGTTTATTATTAAATATTAATAGTTTGACATATAAATGATTGTCAAACTAATGGTGAAAAGTAAATTTTTTTGTTAATAGGCTCACTATACTATTATCAATGTAAATTGGCTCTCCATGTGAATCAATATTATTATTTACAATTCTTTACATTTTGATGAAAAATTATATTTTTCAATCATAACAAAATTCATTATATATAATTTCACCAAATTATATTTTACAAAATTAAAAAAATATAATGTAAAACTATACTATTCTATCTTATTTTGATCAACTCTGAAACAATAGAGTAAAATTTTACAACATTAAGAGTTCTACAATTTATTTCATCCCACAAAACATACAATCAATATCTAATTTTAAATATATATTTTTAATTTAAAAAGTAAATTAAAAAAATATAATGTAAAACTATACTATTCTATCTTATTTTGATCAACTCTGAAACAATAGAGTAAAATTTTACAACATTAAGAGTTTTACAATTTATTTCATCCCACAAAACATACAATCAATATCTAATTTTAAGTATATATTTTTAATTTAAAAATTTGTCCAAATAATAATGAATTAATATTTCTTCTTGGGGGCCTTTTCTTATATTGCCTCCCGTAATTGGAAATATTCTCACTGGAGCATAATCTATCATTTCCAATGATTGATGGAAAGATTTCCAATAATTTTTTTGATGTCCAAGAAAAGAGACATCCTTGTAATGGAATTACCTCAGATCAACACTGCCTGTTAGTTTTTCGAAGTCATTGTGTACAATTTTGCAAGAACACCAACGAGAGGAGAATTTATGTATGTTGCAGGTTCAAGCATACTAGATTCGGTCCTGAGGTCTTGAAAGCGGTCATATTTATCTGGTCCCCCAACTATTGCGCCAATTAGTGTGTTTGGATTGGAAGAATCTTTGGGAAACCAGTCCATGAAACCTTCAACGCATTCGATCTTCCCTGGTTGTTGATGAACGGAAACTATAGATGCTCCTCTGTGATGTGCCTGACTTGGATATTTGGAACCATATCCAACCATATATGAAATGCCCAAAGGATTCTTTCCTAATAAATAATCAATCTGCAAAGGGTATGTATGATTAGGATTCGTTATATTCCTATTCTCCAAAATACAAATACAAATACATGTAGTGTGCTTACTTGTAGCTTTGCAAAGCCCATAACATCGCTGGCTGTAAAGAGAGTGTTGCCGCATGACAATGTTTGCTTCTTAGCCGATAGTAAATCACTATATCTTGCCAACAAAAAAGCAGCACTGGTGACATATTGAGTGTTGGCGCCCTCTCTAATATAAAGCAAACCTCCTGTAACATACAAAAGAATTATACATCATTTTGATGGATTTCACTAGAAAAGGAAGGAACTGGTGAGCGGATTAGAGAGATATTCCTAACCTGGAGTGCTATAAGCAGAACGAATGGGACTGCCTGGAATAATTGAACATACAAAGCTTTCTGCACGACTTCTGTAGGCTGAGAATTGAGCTTCACCTTGAAAATATAACTGGTTGATGAAGTGCATAAGTTAGCTTTAAGGTAGAGTATGTTTAGTTTATATTTTTTTTGAAAATTTGCACAAATCAATCTATGCTTACGTCTGTTAGGAGCACTTGAATTCCAGCATATTTGAGGTCCCAGCTAAATTCGTTGACATATGCAGTTAGACCGTCGTGCTGGCTAATGTAGTTGGAATAATATGGGGATTTGGTAGCTCTGTATAGCCAAGATGCAGCCCAGAGAAGCTCGTCCTGAATTTATCATCCTGTCCTTGTTAAAACTGGAATGTCTAGTTACAAGTGCATATGTTAAAAGAAAAGAAAACCCAATTCTGCACTTACATTGTAGCCTGAAACAGAACAATAAAAGGGGCACTCTCCTGTGTAGGTGCGCTTGTATCGATCGGCAAAACTGAAGAGCTGAAGAGAAACATAAATGGCCCGTTAAAAAGAAGATGAATGTATAAGCTTTTCCCAAAACGGATTGATGAAACTTGTTAATTTTAGAGAGTTAGTTAACAGCTAGGTGTTAGTAAACATACCGATTTAGAACGTTGCAGGAGAAGGTATGAGTAACGAGGGTCTATGACTCTGAAAACAATGGAGGAGGCAGCCAAGGCTGCGGCCGTTTCTGCTGCAATTTCTGTTCCAGGGGTGTCTTTATCAATCTTGTAAAGACTTCGGGGAGTGTCCATATCTTCTGGACGCTCCCAACATTGATGGTCTGCCTCAGGATCTCCGACCTATTTCATGCATCAACCTCATTAGTTTTTCATGACTTTCAATAAATGCTGAGCATCTTAGTTTCTACGATAGCTGCTGTACCTGAACCCATAACAGATCTGGAGTTGCACTAGCCTTGAGAAAGTAGTCAGTGCCCCATCTAATAGCGTCTCTTGCATTCTCAATTTCTCCTGCAGCTTTCAACTCTTTCTCATAATCGAGTGTCCCCCAAGCGAGTGTGGTGATAGTGAATGCCATGGGAAGCCCATATTTTACATTATCGCCTGCATCGTAGTAACCCCCAACAAGATCAACCTGCAGTTGAGTTGCACACAACATTTTGTATAAAGTCAAGAGTGATACTATATATGATCCACTTCTATTTCTATCTCTAAACAAATTCACATCTATTTCTCTTTCTGCTAGTGCTTACATTTTGCCATTGCCCATCTGTGAGGCCAGAATCTCCTCTCCAGTTTACTCGCTGAGATTGTGGGAGTTTACCCGATCGTTGGGCCTCCAGGAAAAGAATAGACTTAGATAGCGCATCCCTGTAATCGAATTCTCCATGAACCACCTGCAACTCACCACAAAACAGCAACAAGACGACTGATAAAAGCGCTTCCATTGCCCTAGCCATATAAATTCCTCTTGCTTGGTTTGATATGCGATTTAGAATTTAGTGCTTTATTTATATCTCTCAAATTGTCTCTTTCTCTCTTTTGATTATCCAACGGACGCGACTGCATTTATAGCACTAAAGTCGGCTATGACATTAATGAACTTTGGTAATATATATTATTTCATTGCGTGATAATAATTTGTTTGATAAACAGATTTAATCAGACCGGCTGTGCACGGGTAATTTGCTTGCGTACAGGAAAAACATAATTTTTTTACTAAAGTTAATAACTCCTGCAAGAATTTGGTCATGAAATTCTTCTAGTCTACTTCAAGACCGTACGCCACAACAATAGTTAACAACATTATTATGGAAAGAAAACATATTTGAGTCTATTTGCTAAGGATCACCTACATCATCGCCCAGTTATATGCACATTACATCTGTGTCAATTACGCTATAATTAAACAAATAAATGAACGGTGAATTCTGTGTGTATGTATTTTCACGTTGTCTGCGCTGCTGTGCTAAAGTAAAGGTATATCATCGCCCTCTTATATTCATCTTACATGTGTATTTGAATTCCTGCCGGAAAAAAAAAAGTGATTTCAGTGTTGATATACTTTCATTTGCTCTGCGATGCAGTATAAACTTACAAGCAAGCTCGGCTGCTGCATATTTTCCAACAAAAAAATATTAATATATGGCAGTATATTTTTAATGATAAAATATGTATAATTTTGTGTTTAATGCATAGGATGTTTTAAGTGGAGTAATATATTGACATGTGATAAGCTCTTGTATCATCTTTAGTTCATGTCCTCAGCAGTTTCTCAATCATCTTACAGTTATCTTTATACTTTCATCATGTTTTAACCATTTATCTATCTTTATATATATTCTAACTTGTACATATTTGTTCTGTTGTCCTCAATTTTTGATTTCAAAAATTGGACTATCACATGGAAATTTTTATTAAAAAATGAAAAAAATTATTCTATGGCACGCTTCCCGAGGCAGAAATTCGCCCCATCCTTGGACTGGATCGATTGTTGATCCATCCCCAAGCTATGTTTCGAATTTCGTTGCGTTTCGAGTCCGTTTGCTATGTTTTTGCTTCAATGTAGGGGAATTTTTCGATAATTGCCAGTAACTGGTAATTTGTTTTTCAAAACCCCCTTGAAGCTTTTGGTCTTGTAGGGGAATTTTTCTCCAATAACAAGTTTTTGGAAACTGGTAAAAAGGGTTTTAAAACCCCCTTTACTAGTAGAATGACTTTTAAGTGTTTTGTAAAACTTGTAAATGGGTTTTTTAAAACCCCTTTACATGTTTTTATAACTTAAAGTTATTTTTATTTTTAAATAGCATTTGTAAAAGGGATTTTAAAATCCCTTTACATGTTTTAAGTAAAATCACTTGTAAAGGGAATTCTATTTCCCTATTACAAGTAATTTAACTTGTATTTCCTTTTCTAAAACCCAAAATTTGCCTTAGAGGCAAAAATATGAACATTTTGAAAACTTCTTGTTTCATTTCTAAAACCCGAAATTTCTCCCATGTCTTTGCAAACTGATTTGGGTTCAAATTTTTTGGAGGAAAGATAGGGATTCCTTCCAAATGCGGATTTGTTGCAACTTTGAAGGATTCAAACCCTTGTTCTATGCATCTATCAAACTTATTTTTGCCATTTGTCTTCTTCAACATTTTTTTTTCTGAATCTTGTATTCATGCCATTTGCCATGGTTTGGAGGTTCGAATCTACCCATTCCTAAGGCATTTTTGATTTAATCATAAAGGCGTTGGATTCCAAACTTCATTCAAACCGTTTTATGCACGTTTTGGGTAATCGATTTGCAAAAACGCCCTAAAAACCAGTCATGTTTTTTTGCAAGTTTCGCACCTTTCTCAGTCAAGGTATGTTTTCAATTCTAAATCATTTTTGCTTCCTCTTGTATTTAATGATGAATCAAATCATTTTCGAACTACTTCCTTGGCATTTTTTATGGCATTTTTATAGCAAATCGGTTTTTCTTTGGTCACCATGTGTGGCTAAGTTTCTTCCTTTGTTTAAATTCTATTTAAAGGGTTTCATCTTCCATGTTTGGTTGACTCTACAAGCTTGGATCTCTCCTCATCTTTGCAAGGTAATTTTTTTTTTTTTTAATTTCTTTCTTGTTTCTTTCCTTGCATGTTCTTGTTTAAGTTTTGGTTTTGTTCATGTTCATATTGGGTTTATGAGAGGAAATTCCCCATTTTACAAAGAAATTTGTAAAGTAAAAGTTGTTCTTCCCCTTTGAAAATTCTCCTTCTTTACTTGCATTCGGGTTTTAGTAACCTGATTGCAAGTAAGAGGAAAATTTGTGTTCTTCCCTTTTTCGGACAAAGACTTAACCTTCTTTGATCCAAAAGATCAAGTTTCAAAACAAGAAAAATGTGTTCTTCCCTTTTTTGGACAAAGACTTAACCTTCTTTAGTCCAAAAATCAAGTTTCAATGGTGAAAAAATCAAGTTCTTCCCAATTTCGGGTTTTGAAATCCGGATTGCAAGTTGAAAGTACTTCCCATTTTGGCATGACAAAGTTCCAAGTGATCTTCCCGAAATTCATTTTTACCTATCTGCTTCCAATTCCCCTCATCCGTACTTATCATCTTCGTCATTTCCCGCTTGCCTAAATACCTTTTTTCCGTCCATTCCTTCGATTTTCAGTTTGCAAATAAGTTTGCATTTGGATTTAGAAAACCAATTGCAAATGTGTTCTTCCCAACTTCCAAACTGAAAATTCATTCTCCTTCCATTTATTCATGCTTCGTGTTTTGCAAGTATAATTGCATTCGGAATTTAAAACCCGATTGCACGTTTGTACTTCCCTCTTGTGTACTTGCAAAACATGTTTCAAAACCCGAAATAAGTCAAAAGCTTATTTTTCCACTTCTTATATCTCCTCTCACAAAGCCAAAATACGAAAGTTGAACTTTCTCATTTGGAGGAGTGAAAATGTCTAAAGATACTGACTTTGATATTGCCTTGATACTCTTGGATTTACATTGCAGCATTCCCAGTTGTTTCCAGATGACAGATGTATCATCATCTCCCACTCCAAAAAAGATGAAATACAGGTATGATAAATACCAGAATGAAGTTCCGCAGTCACAGATCTCCTCCTCCCTTGATCATATCAAGGATATTGAGATAGGGCATGTTGACATGTCCGAATTCATACAAAGGATTGAAGATCCGAAGGAGGGTGATATGCAACGGTTGTTGGACAACCATATCCATCATGCCGCATCCTTTCCAGTTGCTGCCCTAGAACCATAATTTATTCTAGCATGTGCTCATCATTTTGACAAAGAGACATGAGTCATTAGAAATGATGATGGGGAAGTGATCATTCGCTTGGATGCAGAAGCTATAGAGAGGGTTTTCAAAATACCTTCGGAAACCATTTATATAGAGATCTCCAAGCAAAGTGCAGCTGGATACTTTGCCAAAAGGGAGAAAGACTGTAAGCGTCATATCAACAAATGGATTCATGAACCTTGCACTGTGCTTACCAGATGGGCAAAGTTATATCGGTCTGATTTCAAGAATGAGATTGGTGATACTATTACTCTTCTTAGCCGTATGATGGGATTGGAGCATTCCAATGTTTTTGAACCTTGGATGTACCAATTTATTATGTTAGTAAGGCAGTCTCAGCACATCTGTTGGGATGAAATCATCAGTGATGCTTTGTGTGAGCAATTTGCAGTCGTCCCTACTACCTTCACCTTCTACATGAATTCATATCTCGTGTATATTGCTGCGTCACTTAGACATTTCCCAGGTCTTTCCACCAAGGGTGATCGCATGCTTGTACCGGTTTGGGAATACTATGATCAGTTGCCTCTAAGATCAAGTAGGTCTCATTTCAGAAGGGTTCAGGACGCTTTCTTTGGTCATTATTTGTGTCAATTTGACAAGAACTTGAAGAACAAAAGAGTCTCAGATGAAGCATGGGAAAAGGTGAAAGAATATGGTTGTTTGTTTTTCCAATTTCCACCTTTTACCTACATGAGAGTTGGATGCTATGGCGAGCAGCCTTACATGCTCCCACGGTACCCAACAGATAAGATTATTCTCATGGAATTGGGAAGGCAGATCATGGCTGTGCATACACACCAGTCAGTTAAGCACAAGGTTGGCATGGGTATTTCTTCCAACAACCCATTGAAGATTGTTTAATATTCTCGAATGACTTCAATCAAGGCCAGGGCTATGGAGACTGAGTTGCAGGAAATTAGACTCAAAAGATTCAAACCTAGAGCTGATTTCGATTACTGAGGCATGAAGGAGAAGATCAAGAAGACCTTCATCCATGTACACCAGATAGAAGATATTTGGGCTGATCTTCATACCGAAAAGGAGATTTGCAAGATGGATTATTGCCGACTCACTGCAGAACATTTTGTGGATCTAAACCTCGTGAATGTGCCACAAGGTATGATTGATGATGGTAACGTTCTTGATCCTGAGTTTGTCAGTCATAATGTTGATGAGGCTCCGCTTCCTTCTATCCACTGGTCCCACAAGGAAGGCACTTCTATCTTGGATAGATTTCAGTCAGTTCTTGCCAATACCAATATCTGGCTAAAGAATAATGGTGTCAAGCTCATTAAGATTAAGGTTGGGAAAGAAGAGGATTCTACAGGTCCTCTTGGGCAGAAGTCTGAAATTCAACTAGACAACAAAGAAGGTGCATCCTCTTCTAGTACAAGGATTAAATTGTGAGTCAGTCGTGCAATGGTGCTTCCTCCTCAGGAAATAACAGTTCAAGGCAAGGAGAAGCCACAATTGGAAATTCATGTGATTGATCCTGAAGCTTCAGAGGAAGAAACTCAATCTGATAATGCTCTTCAGTCACTTTCTATAGAGTCTCCACAATTCTCTTTCTTCACTTCCTATTGAGGTACACATGTTTCCTCCTGTGATAGATGTGAGCTCTCAATCTGCCCCTTCAGTTTCAGAATCTTCGCAGAATGTCCTTCCACTTTCAGCAGCAGAACCATCTCAAGGCCATCCTTAGGAAAATTTGTTGAATATATTTTCAGAAGATCCTTCATATGTACCTGTGTCTGATATTGATACTTCTATGACCTATTTTGATGAGTTCATGACATCTTCATCACATCCTGTCATCACTCAGCAAACTATGGTGGCTATCCAGACGGACACTTCTCCCAAGGTCACCATTGTTATTCAAACAGAAACTGCTTCTCCCTCTATCCCAGAATCAGAGTTAATGGCTTTACCTCCATGGCTCAGTTCCTTCACTGCAAAGAGGAAGAAGCAGGTGATCTCACCTGATCGCTTCGACTACCAACAGTTGAAACAATCAAAACCTAAAGCTGTTAAGAGGGCAAAGACAGTTTCAAGGGTGACCGTTGATGAAAACCGGATGAGAGTGGTAGAGATTGCTGAACCAATATCAGATAAACCAGTTGAAGAAATGCAAGCAGCTGATTATCGCATCACCAAAGTTCAACTGGGTAAGCAGACACATGAGGTTGTCAAGTACAATGCTCAACAAACAGTGGCTACATTGGTACAACGGTATGATGAGGTGTTGACCAAGAAAGATCAACTGGAAGTAGAGAATCAAAGACTCATGGCAGCCATCCAAAGTATTACTCAACCTTCAAGTGGAGAAGGCCAAGTACCTATTTCTTCCAGGGTCAGCAAACCAATCCAAGGTATTGAGAGAGCCGCCCAAAAGGTTCAAGCCTTAGACACCTGGGTTGATCAACTGCATGAATTATGTTCACAAGTCATAAGACAGGTATTTGAAACGATGGTTAAATTGGAGATCATTGAAGATAAGTTGAATCAAATCTTGGGTGCTTTCAAACTAAATTTGGAGAAGGTTGAGGGAAATTTAGTTTCTTGGTGAAAGATGCCTCAACATGAGTTGGGCGTTCTTCAGGTGCATGACGTAATTCCTTCCAGAGTCACGTACATTGAATATGAGGAACTTCTGGAGAACAAATCTCTTGTTCTCAAATCACTCATTGAAGAAATTGATGAAACCTTAAAGCTGCATGAAGCAGTCTTTCAAGATGTAACCTCCCATTGTAAAAAGGCATCTTGTGACATTTTAAATCAGAATGATGAGCTGCTGCCCGAGGAAGAAGTTCTTGTAGACCTGCAACTCAAGATTCATGATGAATGGAGAAGTGAGCAATTCTCAGTCGCTTCCATTCAAATATTGATTAAGTATCAAACCGAGTTGCAGGAAATCCGGTCAGCATTGGAAAAAGGCAATTCCACGCTATGCCAATGCCATGATGTCATCGTAAAAACTAGGGTGGTGGCTATGAACACTCATGAACCAGATCCTGATGAATTGCAGAAAGTTATTCAGAAGTTCGAATTGTTCGTATCTTCAAGAGTTGCAACTTAAGTATTTTTAACACTTGTTGTAAAATTTTAAAATTGTAATTTCAGAATTGTAGTTTCCCTTTCGGCAAGTTGTCATCACTTGCATTTTTGTAATTGCAAGTTGTCTTCACTTGCATTTTTGTAATTGCAAGTTGTCATCACTTGCATTTTTGTAATTACTGGTAAGGCAACTACAAGTTGTCTCCGATTAGGACTGTAGTTGGAATAAGTCTTAGTTAGTTAATGAAGTCATAATTAGTTGTTGAATAGGTCTTGGTGGTTGAGGGAATTTCTCAAGTTAGTTAGGATCCTCCCACCTTTTTCTCAAGGCTCCTCTCCTATAAATAGAAGAGAGGGTCCTTTGTAATCTTTATCTTTTGGGAAAGCAAGCAAAAACTCTGCCAAATTTACAACAAGAAGTCTTTGAGCTTATATATGTGAATTGAAGGTTTTGAAGAATAATAAAGAAGGATTACTCAAGTTTTGAGTCTTTTGAGCTACAAGTTTCAGTTTCATTCTTTTTATTTATTCTATGCAAAGTGTTTCTAAAGGAGCTTAGTCCAATATGATTTGAAGTCTTTGAGCTGCAAGTAGAGAAGATTAATTAAAATAGGAAATCTCTAGAAGGAGCAACAAGTCTTTGAGCTTGCGTCTGTTCTTGAGGAAAAATTATTGTTTGATAAGAAATAGCAGCAAGTCTTTGAGCTTGCATTAGTTCTTATCTTTGTGTTAAAAGAATAAATTATTCCAGTCTTTGAGCTGTCGTCTTTTATTCATTGTAAAATTTAGTATAGCAAAGGGTAGATAGGACTTCCAATAGTCAAGTCTTTGAGCTTGGTATTGTTGTCCCGTCCCTAAGGAAGTGATGAAAGTCTTTGCGCTTTCAGGAAACTTCATTTCCTTTCTCTTATTTCACTTAAAAGTGGTTACTGCTGTTATTCAATCGCTATCCTTTTCTATGAAGAGAAAAGGATATTGTCTTTCTTGAAAAAAGAAGAAAGATTGCTGTCCCATCCCATTTTATTTTCCAAGTTGTAGTTAGATAGGGGGAGCCTTCCCTTAATTAGGAGAGTTTTTACTCGTGTGCTGTGGTTGAAACCACAATATTGTATATTTCCCCAAGTGTACAAAATTTTCAACCAACATGTTCTATGCTTCAGCATTAACGTTTTATCTCCAAGTTATATTTTGGAATTCTTAAAATATGTATGTATGAATGAATGTAAAATTTAAATTTTTATATTTAAATTCTAAATTTTGTATGATTTTATGTTAGTCATTACGAGTTGACTTAGTACCTGATTGTGTGGCATTCAATGTGCATTTAATTTATTATGACACTGTAATATTTGGATATCAAACTACTTAGGAGAAAAATGCTTGAAATAAAATAATCAACAAGATAGAAATAAATTATACAAGAAAATATATCTATTGAATTAGAATGAAAATCATACACGCATGAGTGATTAGAACAAAAGCAATATGTATGCATAGGACATACCACTCAAGAGAATAAAAAAAACAACCGATGTGTGATAAAGGGAGAAATTGCATAACTAAACTTAACTATATGAAGAGAATACATAAGTCCAGAACTACATGGGGAGAAAGGATGCAAAAGATAAATCTCAACAAAAGGCCTATCTCTCCATGAGAGAATGAAGTAAGAATGACTATGCAACACCCCTTGAAGGAATGATACCCCACACCTTCAAGAGATCTTGTATATGGACATAATTATTTTGAAAGAATGGTTTGGACAAAATATATATATGAAACCTACTATACAATAGGACAATATAATAACAAATATCTACTTGTACAATAGCTCCTTTAGAATGCATGCAAATCTCAGTATATTTGAAGTGATGATGGACTTAATTCTTTAATATCACTTTGCAAACAATTGTTCCTTTGAAGTCTATTCTTACACTACTATTATGACATCATCTCTTCATAGGATATTATGGTAGATATGCTGAACTTTATGGTGAGTGGGAGGTGTACATGGTTGGTGGATGGTTTGAGAAACAAAACAAGATTGGTTTAAGGTGGTACATAAGTATATTGATTGATAGGATTAGACCCATTGTTAGGTCCTCCATAATTAAACATTTACATAATTCACAAATTACACAAAGTAGCATAAATCAAAGATACATGTTTAATATCTATAGATAAAGACATTGCATTAATTGCAAGATTGTTTAGTACAATAAGTTATTACATTTAGAATATAAGGATACAAACTCCTTTACTATAACTAAAATTAGATTACATTGAATACATAAGAGCAAAACATAAAGATCCTAATATGAATTCTTGGAACTTGACAAAAACTACAGGTGCGAACATTGCCAGAGCATCTTTCCACCCTACCACAAAGTAATACTAGCAAGAGTAATGGAATTGCGTAGTATGATTCCAATGCTATATTTTTACTTAAATATTGAATTCAATTTCATAATTTAAAATCCATCTCAACACAAGGGAGAGCATAGCATCATTATAATGATTTCTAATATTTTAAAAAATATTCTAGAATATAAGTGCATAAATGCACACAAGGTCACATAAGAGCACATAAGAGTATCCAAAGTATATGTACTCAAACTAGTAAGAATAGGGCGCCCTAGGCCCCTATCCTAGACTAGGGTGACCAATGCCCTTGTGTAAGTAGTTTGGCCAGAACTATTGTATTGCAAATGTTGGTTGTGTATGTAGTGGGAAATGTCCCTCTGATTTTTGTCTTACCTAAATGTTAAATTTGAAAAGATGTAAGTTGCATATAAATACAAATCCCTCTCTCATTTCAAACCTTAACCTTCATAATTCAATTCTCATTGAGCATGTTCAAAGAATTGAGTATAGATTTGCAATCAAGGTGTCAAGCATTCAAGTCTATATATTTGTTTTAGCAACAATGATCAATTTTAATGTCTTCCTGCATGATGAAGGTATGCAATAACATCATTCAAGAAAAATCAAGCCTTATTTAAGACTTCATGCCAATGGTTTCATAACTAAGGTAACATTTATCAAATCCATTATATTTATTATTGTTTTGGCCTCTATCCTTTCTAAAGATAAGCTCTCTTTTCATTAATCATTGTTATAGTTGAGATGGGAACACCAACACTGAGTTTGACTTAAGAAAGCCCCTATACAACAAAACCATTTCCCCCCATTTTCATGTATGTAGGTTTTGATCCAATAACAAATAACTTGTTATAGGTTTGTAGTAGTATGCAATCACATATGATCTTAGATTTTGAATGGGCAAAATAACCTAATCTAGGGTGCCCTCCAACCATGTCTAGTGTTATTGGACATAATTTTGGAGAGAATGACTTACAAGACCTCTTGACTATGAATCTATAACTTTTTGTGTACATAGACACCCTCACACTAGGTCCACCACTCTAATCGTGTTTAGTATTTTTAGGCCCAAATTGTAGCTACAAGTTCCTCTTTATTTCCTCTTTTTATACTTGAGCTAGTGTGTTATTTTGTATTTCAGTGTCATTTTTGAAAGATATCAATTCCTTATCATTTAGCCTAGATCTTAAACACATATTTTATAAGTACAGGTCCATTGCAACAAAGGAACAACAATTTGTAGTGTTACACTCTTTTACTAGGACTGTAGTTATACCTTAAATTCATGTTCATAATAATATGCCATGGAAATTTGAGATCTTAATTTGCATTCCTAGGCTAGGATCTCATTCTTTGCATATGATTTTGTTGAACCTTACCTTTTGCATAATTTCTAATCTAGAATTTTGGATATGAGTTATTTGTATAAAAACATTAGATTAAAATACAAACATTACTAAAATTTATTTCTTATGTGATTGCATTGGTTAATTAATCATAACATTATTATTTTATACTTCTTATATAGTGGGCTACTTGATCACATTATTGATATTCACTTAGTATAATCTATTACATCATTTCTATCTATCATTACATATTACTTAATTCATTTATTAATTGATGACATCATTTTTCATTTCTATTTATATTTGTAAAAATAAATTATGAGAAAAATAAAGGCATTAAAACATAAACCAATTTCACTCCATCTTCTTTTATTTTTCCTTTATTACTTTCTAGGAAAAAAATTGTGCTTTTGAAGCTTATACTTTTTTATGAGTTGAATAAATTGAAATCTAAGATTCTTGTGAAAAGAAGTTACTAACTCATGGCTTCCCATGCTTTAACTATTAATGTTGTTGAGCTTGAGTTTCCTATTGACTTGTCTCTATCAATAAACACAGGAGAGAAATATTCCCTCAATCAAATACATATCTTTCCTAATGTAATTGAAAATCATTCTCATCCTTCTCTTTATGAGGATGAAACTTAAATACATGGGTCTAATGAACAATGGAAGAAGCTTGATAAGGAATAGGAAGGCATTCCCCTAGATTGAGACTCTAAAGAGATTGATACAAGGTGAGTCACATGATGTGGATGTTATATATAACATAGCTCACATATTGGACGAAAAAACTATGACCATAGCTAGTTACTCATAAGTGCTTGGATATATACTGCTCATTAAAACCAAGTTTAGATACGAGTATCAATTGCTACAAAATATCCTTATTACTAACTATGTGACACTTTTCTCCACTCTTTCATTTATTTCTCAAACCAACTATCAACCATCTGCACCTGCCACTTACCATAATGTTCCACATACCTATTAAGAAGAATTATAATTAATATTCTAATCAAGCATATTTAATGTATTTGAGCATAAATCTGCAATCAAAGAGTTAAGTGTTCATTTCTACATCTTTATTTGAGAAATCATGATCAATTATGATGTGCTCCTCCATGATGAAGGAATGCATTAACACCATTTAAGGAAATGGAAATCATTATTTGATACTTCAAGCCAAGGGTTTCATATCTAAGGTAATATTTGTCATTTCAAGCATTCCCATTAAGGTTTCTTCCTCTTTCTTTTCTAAGGATAAGGCCTGTTTTCATATATATATATATATATAGTGGAGGTGGAAACACAAAAATGGGTTTGACTTAGGCTAGCCACTATATAGCACAACAATAAATGATCCTAGATTTTGAATAAGTAGAAACACTTGTACTCTAGGGTGACCTCCAATTGTGTTCAATTCTTTTTAGTTGAACTTTAGAGAGACAAATATACAAGGCCTCTCAATTGGGAGTCTAGAACCTTCTATTGATATAGAAAACCTTGGACTAGGGGACCCTCCAATTGTGTTTAGCATATTTAGGCCTAGATTATAGTGAAAGGTTCCTCTTTGACTCCTCTTTTTAGGTTTGAGATATTATATTGGTTTTTTATTTTGTATTTTATTGTTAATGTTGAAAGATATCAATTTCTTATCATTAAGCCCAAATCTTAAATCCACAATTCATAATCCCAATTTTGTTGCAACAAAAGGAACATAAACTAGAGAATATTACATAGTGTAATGAGAAATCCAAAACTGCATTAGACAACATCTTGAACTAGTGATGTCTCCACATATATTAGGACTATATCTAAACCTATTTATGTTTGTAATGTAATGCCAAATGAAAAATTGAGATCTCAGTTTATGTTCTTATACTAGGATCTCACTTTTCATCGATCGCATTTTGGTGAAGTTGCCATTTTACATTATTTTTTATTTGTATTTTTAGATCTTATTTATCTGCATAGAATTTTCAGATCAAATGTAATTATTTCTAGCTTATATTTCTTATGTGTTTGTATTGATTAATTAATCACAATATTTTTACTAATATTATTTAATTAGTTGGTTAATTGATCACAATATTACTATTTCAAAATAGTTTAATTAATCAATTTTCAATGAATTTGCGAGATAAACAAAGACATTAAAAGCATAAAATAATTTCCCTATCTTTTCCTTTATTGCTTTCTAGGAACAAGAGTTTGATTTTGGATCTTATAGGTTTTTATGAGTTTCATGATTTGTTCTTTTGAATCTAAGATTCCTATGAGAAAAAGTTATTGACTCATGGCTTTTTACACTTTAATTAATAATGGTGTTGAGCCTGAGTTGCATGTTAACTAATTCCCACCAAGAAACATATGAGAGCAATCTTCAATCAATCCAATACACAATTTTCCTAATATACTTGAAGAAAATTCCCCTTAAGATTTTCATGATGAGAATGATCCCTCAATACAAGTGTCTAATGAACAACTAAATGAGCTTAAAAAGGAATTGAAATTTCTTCAACAAATTGTGAGTATGGAACCCTTGGTTGGAGAAGCAGTCCCCTTGATTGAGAGTCTAAGGAAGTTGATACATGGTGATTTAGATGTTGTGAATGTTCTACATGGTATATCTCACATAGTGGATGAAAATGCTATGATGATGGCTTGTTGCACAAAAGTGCTTGGATATACCTACATACACATCCCCTATTATCTCTATTATTGTGTAAAATGGTAACTCCATCCATGTTAGTAATGGTTCTAATTCTATCAATCAATAAACTTATGTACTACCTTAAACCAATCTCCCTTTTGTTTCTTAAAATATCTGTCAACCATTCCCTCCTGCCACTTACCATAAAGTTCCATATACCTATCATAATATCCTTTTAGAAGATGGTGTCACAATAGTAGTATAAGAATAGACTTCAAATGACCAATTGTTGTGGTTAGATAAAAGAGGGAGAGGCCCCAACCATTACATAACTGCTAAAGCAAAGAAAATGGGGGTCTCACGAGGAGTGAGAGCCCTAAACTAGAGAACCAGTTGACTAGATCATAAACTAGACGAAAGAATAGACTAAAGCCTAGACCAAAGACTAGACCAAAGACTAGAGCAAAGACTAGAGCAAAGACTAGGCCAAAAACTAGACCAAAGACTAGATTGAAGCCAAAAAAAATAAAAAAAATAGTCATACCACCCACCAAAGACACAAACCAATGGTCTACCCGGTGGGGGTCTTTTCAGTTTTCCAATCTTGACTCATCACTTTCACTTCTCGGAGAAGGAGAGCCTCTTCTTCAAAAACATTCTTGAAGAAACAATAGGGGACTCCAGAGTAGCCTTAACCCTCGATACTGACAGCTCCATAAAAGTGGTAGGATATGACTCCATATCTTATTTCTTCTTAGCATGCCTCGTGTCAATTTTCTCCTAAATTCCCTGAAGAGTCACAAAGTTTCTCCTTGTCATTTCATTGTCCAAGGTCATAATCTCCCCCATCTTCCTTTTTAGGGTCACCTAGTTGTCTTGAAGCTCCTTTACATCCTTCATCATATCCCTCCTATAAACCTTTTGGTCCACCCTCTCACTGATCTCCTCCATTTCATCTTCCAAGATTTCCCACTTCTCAAGTTTATTTGCCACCTAGGCCCTTTGATCCTTTTTATCCATCACCCAGCTAAAAGCTTTGATGTCCACCTTGGTGAGGGCCTCTAGCTTGTTAATTTTCTTCTTTGCAACATTGATTTGGTTGAGGAGCCAATAGATTATGGATTTATATCTATTGTAGACATCACATAGCTCATTGACTCTTTTACAAGGACTGGTAAATCCCATTTCCATAAGGAGTTAACAAGGGAGGCGTGAGGGAAGCCATATGAAGGGGTGGAAGATTACCAATATGGTTGTTTGGGGTCCACTTTGACCTAGTGGACCAGTAAGAAGCAGAGTTCTTAGAAACATTTTGCATTCTATAATGGGAGGGGCTGAAGGGTTCTTGTTTATAGCTGATCTATTAGGGTTAACCTTGGTAGGGGCCCCTTTGAGCATAGGAGTAGTATTAGTGGCACTGCTCTCTAGGTTATCCAAAAGTTTGATAATCAGAGTGGGATTAGGGAGAGGACCAGAGGGGTTAATAGCAAGACCACTAGTGGGGGTCATGTTTAAATGAAAAAAACCATAGACTAGGACAAGGGAAATTTATCTTCACACCATACTTGAGGTAGTTGAGCATAGGGAAGAGCTGGGAATGGAACCATTTGAATCTTTCATACAGAGTAATGTACTTCATAAAGAGTAGTGTGACCTCTTTCCAAACCCCAGGAAAATATTCTCTATTGAATATGCTTTGCAAGTGAGCCACCTTCTGCCATGGCTTTAGAATCCTCATAAAATCCAGTTTGTAGTTCCCTTAGGTTTCTTGGAGAAGGTTGTACCTTCCACAATAAGACCAATCATGGCCACAATTGTCTTCATAGACACTGTAAACACCGCACTCCCCACTTTAACTTTGCCTTTGTTCCATGATTGGGCAAACTGCTCAAATAAGGAAGGGTTGAAACACTTCATTCCCTCAATATATGACACCATTATTACCTTTCACAACCTTCTTCCAAAGAGCTTCATTCTATTTGAAATTGTCACACTCGTCCAACTTAGTTTGCATGAGATGTCCACCCATGGTAGTAGCTTTCTTTAAGAAACTAGTAACAGAGATCGGTAAGGAATTGCTAAACCAACTTTGGGAAAATGACAACGAATGGTAGTTTTGAAGGAAACATTGCTTTTGTGAAATTTAATAGAGCAACTCTTGATCAATAAATGATTGAAGTACAATATGGACAAAATAATAAATGAAAAGGTGATATTTAAATCTTTAAGTATCATTGGGACTAATGTTTGCATATATCATGACACAAATATCATCAGGCAACTCATGTTGCACCATCCATATATTGAGCTTGTTGGAGAAGGGACCAAGGTTCACTAGCCTATCCACAGTCTTATTCCCTTCTCTAAGGGTATGTTGGATCCTGATGTGGCCAAAGGTGGATATGACACTTTGGCATTTGGTGATAAGGTCCATCATGCTCCAACCTAGCTTAGCCTTTCCTTGCAACATCATGATGGCGCTTATGGAATCACCCTCAATTATGATTTTTTGGTAATCAAACGAACAACTGTTTGCAAAGTAGTATTAAAGAACTAAATCCATCATCACTATAAATATATTGAGAATCACATGCATTTTGAAGGAAGTAGATAATTGATTTATTCTAATGTACTATTGTATAGTAGGTTACATACATTTTGTCCAAACCATTCTTTGAGAATAATTATGTCCATCTACAAGATATCTTGAAGGTGCGGGGCATCATTAGATTTTAAATTTCAACATTTAAATTTCAAGTTCACTCATACATATTTTATGATTCAACTAGATCAATTCTATGACACACAAATGTATACCTTAAAAACAAAACATTAAAACTGAATCATAGAACTAATATGTGCAATTAGAATATACATAAAGATAAATAAATAGTAAAGACATGATGAACATATAAAGAAAAGTAAGATGATTGAGGAACATGAGGACTTGAACTAATGATAATACAAAGAGCTGATCACATGTCAATATATTGCTCCATTTAAAACATTATATGCGATAAACACAAAATTATACATATTTTATCATTAAAAAAGATGCAGCAGCCGAGCTTGCTTGTTACTTTATACTGCATGGCAGAGCAAATGAAAGTATATCAACACTGAAATCACTTTTTATTTACAGCAGGAATTCAAATACATGTGTAAAATGAATGTAAGAGGGCGATGATATACCTTTAATTTAGCACAGCAGCGCAGACAACGTGAAAATACATGCACACAGAATTCAGCGTTCATTTATTTATTCAACAATAGGGTAATTCACACAGATGTAATGTGCATATAAATGGGCGATGATCCTTGGCGAATAGACTTAAATATGTTTTCTTCCATAATAATTTTGTTAACCATAGGTGTGGCGTACGGTCTTGAAGTAGACTAGAAGAATGTCATGACCAAATTCTTGCAGGAGCTAATTAACTTTAATAAGAAAAAATATTTTTCCTTTACGCAAGCAAATTACCCATGCACAGCGGGTCTGATTAAATTTGTTTATCAAACAAATTATTATCACGCAATGGAATGATATATGATTACCAAAATTGAGAGGATATTATGCTTCGCAGTTGGGTTGTCTTCAATATTAGGCTAATGAGGGTTTGGTTTTTTTCTCTAGTGGGATTATTTTGCCTCTATATTTGGCTATGGCTTCCACTTTGGTGGCCAGTTTCTCTATTCTTTGCTTCACTGGCGGGTGGGGTAGCAGTTCTAAGGTTCCTGGTGGTGATGTGGTTGAGAATGATACTTTTTGTTTCTTTTATTTCTTCTTTTGGGGTTGTGGAAATATGAGTTCATTTCATATTTGATATGTTTATATAAATGGCTGTGTGCAGCCCATACATATGATGTATTCTGTAATTGAATATTGGTTAATAAGAATTCTCCCTGCGTTTCTGGTGGACGTAGCCACTTAGTGGTGAACCACGTTAAAAAAAAAAGAAAAAGAAAGGAAAAAAAAGAAAGTCACATGGTTGTTTGTTTTCCCCAGAAGACTCTTTATTTCATATTTGATATGTTTATATAAATGGATGTGTGCAGCCCATACACATGATGTACTGTGTAATTGGATATTGGTTAATAAGAATTCTCCTTGTGTTTTTGGTGGGCGTAGCCACTTAGTGGTGAACCACGTTAATCTTGTGTCTTGAGTTCTTTGTTGTGTCTATTATTCTTTCTGTTGTTTTTTCCGTTCACTATTATGTGTTTTCTTTGCCCGTTTTTAAACTAACAGTTGGTATCAGAGCTATGGTGAAATGTTGAGCAGAGATGGGATCCGATTGGATAGTTGATCTTGGAGTTGGGTGCTTTTATGTAATCAATAAACAGGCTGAAATTTCAGATGATGAGGCCGAATCAGATGATGAAGCCGAATCAGTCTTCAAAAAATTTCTTGGCAGTCTAGACTTGGTAGAGAGTGATGTCCAAGTGGAGGATGAAACCAAACATCATTGGTGGGATGGCTAGAAAAAGGAGGAGACTTTGGCTGAAGAAGAAGAGGGTTTGATGTATTCGCTGTTTGTAGAAGAGACTGGTTTGTTTCCCTTCCAAGATGAGGAGGATGCCTCCCAGGGTGAGGAGGATGTAGTCTCGAATCTAGCAAATGAGGATGACCCTGAAGAAGAACAAGCAGATTGCAGAAGTGATGATTTATTGTTGCAGATTGCAGCAGTGGAGGCAGAGTGGAATGCATTGATTGCAGATACTGCACAAAATACAACAAATTCATTCAGTGAGGCAACCATGAGAATTAGGAGTGATGTTTGTAGGCTATTCACACCTGTACAAGAGTTTTATATTTGGGTATTAAAATCTGATAATGGCGATCTTCTAGATATTCTATTACGGGGGAGCACAAGAGCAAGAGACTTTGATGGAGGAGTGTATTATGCATTCGCAGACAATGGCGTTCCTAATTATGGATTGTCGGATGAAGTAGTTAGAGAATATGTTTTTAACTCTGATCTGACTTGGAGAAGATTAATTCGCATTGTTCATGAACAGAGTTTGGCGATATTAAAATCTTCTCAAGAGCTGGTTGTAGTATGAGCCTTGGAATGGAGATGCAGGGAATGTTACAGGCTGTGCCGGTTGGACTTCATGGGGGAGATTCTTGGGTATATGAAGCCCAACAGTCACATGGTTGTTTGTCTTCCTCAGAAGACTCTTCATTTCATATTTGATATGTTTATATAAATGGTTGTGTGCATGGTTGTGTGTAGCCCATACACATGATGTATTGTGTAATTGGATATTGGTTAATAAGAATTCTCCCTGTGTTTCTGGTGGACGTAGCCACTTAGTGGTGAACCACGTTAATCTTGTGTCTTAAGTTCTTTTTTGTGTCTATTATTCTTTCTGTTGTTTTGTGTTCATTATTATGTGTTTTCTCTGCTCGTTTTAAACTAGCATTATTATTATAAATGCAGTCTCGCCCATTTTATAATCAAAAGACAGAGAGAGAGAATTTGAGAGTATAAATGAAGTGCTAAATTCTAAATCGAATATTAAAGCATGCAAGAGGAATTTATATGGCTAGTGCAATGGAAGTGCTTTTGTCAATGGTCTTGTTGTTGTTTTGTGGTAAGTGGTAGTTGGTTCATGGAGAATTCGATTATAGAGATGCTCTATCTAAGTCTATTCTCTTCCTGGAGGCCCAACGATCTGGTAAACTCCCACAATCTCAGCGAGTAAACCGGAGAGGAGATTTTGGCCTCACAGATGGGCACTGGCAAAACATAAGCAGAAGCAGAAATAGACCCTTGTTCAATTTGTTTAGAAAGTGGGTCATATATACTATCACTCTTGACTCTACAAAATTATGTGTGCAACTCAATTGCAGGTTGATCTTGTTGGGGGTTAGTACGATGCAGGAGATAATGTAAAATATGGGCTTCCCTTGGCATTCACTATCACCACACTGGCTTGGGGGACACTCGATTATGAGGAAGAGTTGAAAGCTACAGGAGAGATTCATAATGCAAGGGACGCTATTAGATGGGGCAGTGACTACTTTCTCAAGGCTAGTGCAACTCCAAATCAGTTATGGGTGGTACGACTCACTACTCAGTTAGCTACAAAGTGTATCATTCATTCAAAACTAATGAGATTGATCTTGATGCAAAAAAATAGGTGGGTTATCCCCAGACCATAATTGTTGGGAGCATCTAGAAGATATGGACACTCCTCAAACTCTTTACAAGATTGATAAATACACTCCTAGATTAGAAATTGTAGTAGAAACGGCCACAGCCTTGGCTGCCTCCTCCATTGTTTTCAGAGTCATAGACCCTCATTACTCATACCTTCTCTTCCAGCACCCTGGTCCCCCGGTCCCCCTCAATGGGACCCAATTTTCAAGAGAAGGATGAGACCTATCTCTTCAGTGAGAAATGAAATTGGTGCTTCTATATGATCGTTGGAGGTCGGCCTAATCAGTAAATTGACCTAGGATCTCGTATATAAAAACATTTGATCAACCTAATTTTATTCAAGCATGATATGTCTCCATATTAAAGTAATCAAACATTCAAACATAGAAGCATTAATCATCAAGCATTTTTAGAGATCTTCAAGGTTGCATTTCCTTCATTCAATCATTGAAGAGAAAAATTACATCATTCATATGCAAGCATGTGTGTGTTATTAGGGTTTTGTCATATTCATGCCATTTCATACAACATATGTGATTACATTCAAAAAGCAAAACATCATTATTGCAGATTTGAGGTATATCTTTCCATTGTTTATTTCAGTATTTGTAATATTTTATTCAAGGTTAATTCCTAAAATGGGGTTTAACTTAGGAATACCCCTATTCCCAACCTATTTCCCCTTCTTTTTGTGTGTAGAAAGCAAGTACAGAGCTACGAAATTCAGGATAAGCTTTATTTATAGAGACGAACTGGGTCCCCTTTGGATGACGAAAAAGTGCAGAGGACTGGTGTGACAGGCATACTAGTCCTGACATTTCAAGATTTCCTTTTGGGAACAAGTTCGAATACGCTTACATTGCTTAGATCTAGGTTTGTGGCTCAATCTGATGACTGTAGCTCATTGTTGACACATAATTACTTCAATTCTAGCATATTTACCTTAATTTTATCATTTTTACAATTCAGCTTAAAAAAGGGCAATCAATCCAAATACTAGTAAATCCAATAGAATTCTCAACCATATCCTTGCTGATTTGTGGATAGATCTATCGGTTTCACCCCTCTTTAATGTATTGGTCCCTAAGTAAAAAATAGTGGTTTGTATATATCTAATTATGGAAACCATAATTTTTCACCTCTACAACAACAATATTGTATATTGGGTTAACTATCTAATATTATTATGAGAGAGATGGAGAGTGGGAAAGGGAGTGGTAGAGGAAGGGTTTTGTGTGTATAGGGCAATGTAGAGAGCGATGATCCTAACGATGATGGATATTATGCTTCACAGCTGGGTTGTCTTCAATATTAGGCTAATGAGGGTTTGGTTTTTTCCTCTAGTGGGATTATTTTGCCTCTATATTTGGCTATGGCTTCCACTTTGGTGGTTAGTTTCTCTATTCTTTGCTTCACTGGCGGGTGGGGTAGCAATTCTAAGGTTCCTCATGATGTGGTTGTGGATGATACTTTTTGTTTCTTTTATTTCTTCCTTTGGGGTTGTGGAGATTGATTTGGTCTCTTGGAGTGATATGTTTGTGGGTTGTGGAAGAGGAGTCCTTGGTGCCATTTTGGGTTTTGAGTGCTTTTGTTGACCTCTTCTTTCCAGCTCCTCTTTGATGGGCTTGGCTTTGGTGTTGAAGGAGGATTTTTGGGTGTTGGATTTCGGCAGTGTGAGATCCTATTTTGGGGGATCCTTTCTCTTTGCTTCCTTCTCTAGTGGTTTGGTCAGGTGATTGTAGGGCTCTAATGCAATTTTTGTCTTTTGGATGTCAAGTGGGTGATCTTTTTTTTTCATAGAGCCAATGTTTTTCTTGGCAAATTTGCTAGGGTTTGGTCCTTGGCTATCATGTTTGATTCCTCCTTTCCCTATTTTAGAGTTAAATTCTATGGTGAGGGGAGCTTTTTTGTTTTGCCTTTGTTTGTGTTGACTTCCAATTTTTTTAGAACTATTTTTGGGTGTTTTTAAAATCTTTTTGGTTAAGGGTATCTTTTAGTTTAGGGGCTGTGCTCAGCCTTGTGAGTTTTGTTGGAGCCTAGTGCCTTCTGGATTTCTATGTTCTCAAGTGGGATCGTGTTTCTCTTCCCTTGGTCCATTTCTATGTGGCTCCTATGGAGGTGGAGTCTTCCCTTATTAAGTTGGGGATTATTCTTGTGGCTTTTTGCTCCCTTCTTCCTATTTTGGAGTTCCTATAGAGGTGGTGGCGTCCCCTATGGAGGTGGAGATTTGCCTTATGGGAGAGGTTGGAAATTGCTTTGTGAGGGATTTTCTTGTCTTTGTCTACTTGGATGCAGGATTAGATCAAGTGTGGTTCTTCATCTTGGTTATTTCTTCCTTTGTTGTTCCCATTGAGATAGGTTCATCTTCTATTGAGGTGGAGATGAACATTGTAGGAGAGGTGAGGACTAAGTGTATGGGGCCTTTGCTAACTATTGTTGGATGGTTTTGGGGTCCATTTTAAAACCCATTGTGAAGGTTTGGGAAACCTAGATCAAAACCCTTTGTTCCTCTTAAAGCTTTTGGTTGTTTGGGAGGTTTAGTTAATTTTAGTTAGTTTATTATGTATTATATTTATGTCACTGGAATTGAAGGTTATGGTAGCCTTGTCAACAACCATTTTTAAGGATAGGGGATCCTAGAAAAAACCTTTGCTCATGATTGTCTAAGTAGTTTGGTTTGATGGCTTAGGCCTTCTATTCTTTTACAAGTTCTTATTGCTTTGTTTGTATTGGATGATTGTGGGTTGGCTATTGGTTGCCTTTTTTAAATCTTGTTGTAGTGTTCTATAAGAAGACTCTAAATCCCTACAAAATCTAAGGGTTTTGGGTGCCTTTAAAACTTGATGTACGGATTTTGGGTCCTCATCAAAACTTGCTTTTCCCTTAATAAAAAATAATATTGTCTAGTAGGCATTTGCCTTAGATCCACATACCTTGGAACGAAGTCACAAATGATAAAATAATATGTATTACTCACATTTAAAAATCAATGAATTGTTAGCATAGAAGAAACCCCACTTGTGGAAGTACAATTGGCTATTTATATTTTTGAATACCACATTATAGTATCTACAACAAGAATTTATTTTTTGTAATTTTAGTTTTCATTTCATATCTTCTTCCTCTCTAAATCTCTATTGATTCATTTTGTAATATATTAATTTTAACTATAAAATTTATAAAAAATATTTATAATTTTATATTTAAAGGTAAATTTTTTTATTTTTTTTAATGATAAGAGCTATCAGTACGAGGATAGCACCCTTGTATTGCATATAGAAAAGTTTTTACAGTAGATTACCCTGCCTACAAGCTGGTCCATATACAAAAAGCTACTGGATATGTCTCCTAATGGATGACGAACACCGACCATGCCTACTTGGCTATACCACCTACTGATTCCCATTGAGGGTCTGCATGATTACCCCAGCATATTCACCAATGCTGATAACACTGGCAGTGGCTCCATCCGAGTACCACCAAGTTTCTGAGTTGGTTATCCTACGAAATGGGGCCATGTTTCCATTCTACACTGCGCACCTAAACACCTCCCACACATTTTCCCCAAATGTTCTCATCGGCTCTTTTAACTCTTCTCTTTCCACACGCCTGCACTCAGCCCGACTTGTCTCACTGGTCTTTGAATCATTGCCCTCCTCATTTTCACTCTCCTCCTCTTCTTCTTCGGAGTCGAAGGCAAGAAGTAGCTCGGTTGAAAATAAGTCTTCAGTATGCTAATCCACTCATTCTCTGGTAGACTAAGGATGACATCTGCAATGCTATTACCATTGGCTGGTTTGACAAAACTGCCCAGAATCTCCACTGCTCTCTCCCTGCACTCGATGATGTCCACCAATGGCATGAGCACAGCTTCATAGACCGTGGCATCGCACCAGTGACGCTCAAAATTCAGTGTGATCCCCACAAGTCCTTTGATTGCATCATACACATATTCCTTGGTGACAAATAAACTGTGTATCTGCACATCTAATGTTTCTTCATAGTTCATGCGTCCAACGTTACCAAAGTAGGCCATGGATAAGCCCCAATTCTGCTCCGACACTAACAAAATGAGGACCCCTTCTAAATGCCTTACTAATACTCCATTCGCCTTACGCAAAGGTCTATAAAAGCTTGCAGACTCTAGAAGATTCTTCAACCTTATCTAGATTGCACAGTCTGCAAGGATCAACCCTTCCATCACATCTACATCTCCTTTACGCCAGGTTGCCGTCACTACATCTATCAAGGAATGACCTGTTCTCGATGCAATTATGTTATCCTCTGTCCTTCAATTGTAAAAATCATCATCCCACTCCATCGCGTTTCTTAAATAAGTCTTTTCTACGCAGGTCTGTGACCTCTGAACTTATTTTCTTAGGATCAACTGACATTTTTGCAGCATTTGAATTGACTCCTAAATTTGCTAGCAAGTATGCCACTCGATTACCCTCCCTGTGTATATGTGAATTTTCATATGGCTTGATTACTTGCAATAGGGACCGTATGCTAGGTAACCATTTAGCTAATTTCCAATTTAGCAGCCTACCCGTAGTTACCCCATTTATAATTATCTGCGAGTCTCCTTCAATCTGCACATTGGTTAAACCTTTCTCTTTACAAAGAACAAGTCCAACCACGAGGGCTCTTATTTCTGCTTCATTGCAGGTAGCACAACCGATATTACCATACATACCACTCACCATGTTTCCTTCCTCGTTCCAAATGATTGCTCCAAAACTAGCCTGTCCCGGGTTGCCTCTGCTTGCCCCATCAAAATTGAGTTTTACCCAATTGTTGTGTGGCTTCTCCCATTTGACCTCTTTCCTGTTGATTCTTTGCTTGGGATGGTGAAAAAGGACATTCTTAAAGGTCCAATTCCTTTCCATTTCCATGTCCCAATCATTGAATTTAAATTTTTTGACATTTCGCGACTTACCACCAATGACTTCTTCTGTGCTTGTCTTGATATTGTCCATGACTATTTCCACTGGCTTGGCCGTTTCTTTAAATATTCGTTTATTTCTTTCTTTCCAGATATGCCAGACTAACATTGCTGGACCAGTCAGCCATAAAATACCCCATTTTGACTGACATGATCTAGGCCATGCCACCAGGAAGTCTTTTAGAGTCGTACTCCTGGCTGTAGATAGGCTAACCATTCCAAGGAACCAATCCCAACACCTCCGAGCAAACCTGTAGCTGAAGAGTAGATGATCCGTTGTTTCTTCCCCATTGTTGCATAACACGCACCGACTTGGCCCATGAATACCTATTGTTTTCAGTCTATCACCAGTGAGAATCCTCCCATTCAGCACCACCCATAGGAATGCCCCTACTTTAGGCAGTACCCATTTGTTCCAACACAACTTACTGGGCCAATCTGAATTAAGGATCTTATGCCTTTGAATTTCATACCCCAGCTTAACATTGTATTCCCCTGACTTCGCTGCACACCAGAATAAGCAGTCTTCTTCATTTGAAGCTAATATTGCTTTGCTATTAAGTAATTCTTTGAGTTTTTGGCACAATTGCAAAATGCCTATATTTACCAATTTCCAAGTCCTCAGACCATGAGTCTCAGTATTCTCAAAATAATTGGCGACTTGCGTACCAATAGTGGATTCTACGGTGTTGACCCAATCCTGGTCTTCAAAGCATTCTGAAAGCGGCAACTCCCCATCCCATGAGTCCCGCCAAAACTTGGCCCTATTACCATTGCCGATCTTCCAAGAAATGTGATTTGTTAATATACCCCTGCTGTCCCACAGGAAATTCCAAGTGGGAGAACCCCTGTCTGCATCTGCAATTGTGAAGATTCGGTCAAAATCATCTGTGTCCAAATACTTTTTCTGAAAGATCCTGCATCATAATTTGTTGGGGCTTTTGGACATTTTCCATGACAGCTTCGCACCAAGTGCCCGGTTCTGCATACTCATTTTCCTCAATCCTGCACCTCCATCCTCTTTCCGCATGCACATTGTTTCCCAATTAATCAAAGGTATTTTCCTATTCTCCTTGGCCCCATCCCAAACAAACTCTTTTAGAAACCCATCTAGCTTCGCTCCTACCGAGCTAAGCATTTGAAAGCATTGCATACTATATATTGGAACTGCTGATAACACAGATTTAATCATTAAAAGCCTTCCAGCTTGTGTTAGCCATTTATTCTTCCATTGCTCAGACTTATTCTTGCAAGAGTTAAGGACATCCTCCCAAATGTGTGATTTCCTACAGCCCATGTTAATTCTGATCCCAAGATATTTGAGGGATAGAACAATAGATTTTAAGCCAAGCAGTTGTGTAATACGGTTATGTAGCATTCTTTCTGTGTTAAAAAAGAAAACCCGTGACTTCTCCAAATTCATTACCTGACCCGACATCTTCGAGTATTCATCCAATACTTTTCTAATTCCTTTGGCTTCTTTCATTGTTGCTTCGCCAAACAAGATAGTGTCATCCGCAAATTGAGAATGAGTAATGGGCTCAATCAGTCTGTGAACTTGTATACCTTTCCAATAACCGCCAGATTGCTTGGCTTTGATTAAATTGCTTAGGACTTCTGCCATGAGAACGAAGAGGGCCGAGGATAGTGGATCCCCTTGCCTCAATCCATTGGTGGCTTTAAAGAAACCGCACACCGCACCATTCACTAATACAGAGAAACTCACCGTGGAGATGCAAAAATTGATACAATCTAACCATTCCTTTGGAAAACCATAACATCTTAGAACCTTAATCAGAAATTGCCAGACTACCTTATCATACGCTTTTGCAAAATCAAGTTTAATGATCATACCTTTTGATTTTTCTTTATGTATGGAGTGCATGACTTCAGAAACTAAAATAATGCTATCTGCTAACTCTCTCCCGGGGTTAAATCCATTCTGATTTTCTAAGATGAGGTGAGGTAAGAGCTTTTTTAATCTGTTGGCCATTGCTTTCGATATGATTTTGTAAATGGTATTGCAAAGTGATATGGGTCTCAGGTCTTGCATTGCCGTGCAGTCTTGTTTTTTGGGAATTAAAGCAATAAATGTATTATTCATCTCTCTTACAAACTTCCCTTTTTTCCTGAATTCCTCTACAACTAGCTAGATATCTTTTCCCATAAACTCCCAGCACTTCTGATAAAACTCTGTTGTCATACCATCCGAGCCTAGCGCCTTGTGAGGATGGAGTTCGAAGGTGGCCCTTTTGACCTCTTTTAGGGAGTAAGGTTCACAAAGCATTTTAGCCTCCTCCATATTTACCATCTTGTGCATAAGTTCAGGAAGCCTGTTATCCGGCATATCTCCTGCCTAACTTAAATTGCCCAGTAAGCTAACAAAATGCTCAAGTGCCACATGTTCTATCTCAGCTTCCGTGCTTCTCAAGATACCACCACCATCTAGTATATTGGTAATTTTATTTCTGTTTCTTCGAACTTTTGAAGTTGCATGAAAAAAATATGTGTTGCGATCTCCCTTAGTGACCCACAGAGCTCTCGATTTATCCCGCCAATATATTTCTTCTCTGTTGAGTATTTCTGCATACTGTTCCTTTAGGAATTTTTCTTTCAAATAGTCTTCCCTGACCATCCCTACTAACATGACTCGATTGTTGATTTCCTCCAGTTCTTCCTCTATTTGAACTTTTTCAGAAAAGATATTCTTGAATGTGGATTTGTTCCAGATTTTGATGTTATTTTTGATATATTGAATTCTCTTTACAAAATAGAAGCTGGGGGAGCCCAAAAAAGAGTTGCATTCCAACCACCATGATTTGAGTAAATCAATGAATTTAGTGTCCCTCCACCACATACCCTGAAATTTGAAATAATTTATGTTCTTTTGAGCCTCATGGTTAATTGACAAAGTAATCGGGAGATGATCCGACCCAGCTCGTGGAATGATTTTAGTGTCAATGCAAAAATTATTGTTCATCCACCATTCCCCCACAAAAAAATGATCTAATCTCTCAGAGATTTTTGAAAAGTTAAGCCTTCTATTGGTCCAGGTGAACTTACCATTCTTCGGTATAACATCCACCACATGACAGTTCGAAATGAACTCTCTAAAGTCTTCCATTACTTTAGTACTCTTTCTCAACCCTCCTTCCTTATCATTGATGTCTAGAATTGCATTGAAGTCCCTAGTGAAAATTACTTTGTGCATTTCTAATAGTTGTAGTTTTTCATATATCTCAGTCCATATGCTTAACTTTTCATCTGTCTTAATCGGCCCATATATGTTGAACAAAGGAAAGCCAAAACCTCCTGGTTTGTACAAGATATTGCATGCCATCCAAAACTCATTTGACTCTATTGGGCTCACCTCAAAAACCTCTGGGTTCCAAAGAATCCCAAGACCTCCAATAGAACCTCTGGCATCCTGAAAAAGTCCTTCCCATTTATTGCAAAATTTTATGAATTCAGCCACCTTATGACCATTCAATTTAGTTTCCTGTAGCAAAATCATTTCAGATTCTAGCTTGATCAAAGATCTTTTGACCAAGCGCTTTTTGACAAGGGTTGTTAAGCCCCTGACATTCCAAGATGTGATTCTCATTTTTGCCCAAGGGAGGGGCTGCCTCCCTTGGAATTCCTCATGTATTCTAGAACACTAACAATACCTTTCTCTGATGCTTTTTCTTCTCTAATCTATTTGTGACTTTTCCTGCCTTTGACCCCTTTTGCTCTGCCCAATAGGGTATTGGCTAATTGACTAATGCATCTAGGGTCTAGTCTATCCAAGACATCATCTTCTCCCTCTTGGTTTGGACTACTACATCATCAATCTCCAAAAGGGTACCGAGCGTCCTCCCAATTTTCTCAAGGCATGAGTCTCCCCAATATTCAATTGGGAGATTAAAAAGTCTGATCCATACCAGGGTTTCATAGATTGCGAGTTTCAACAGATTAAAATTGGGTGTCCATGGCTGAATATAGAGTGGTAGATTGTCAAAAAACCAATTTTTTGAACATAAAATTTGGTCCCTTTTTCCTTTCTCTGTGAAGATTACCACAAAAAAGCCTTTCAGCAAAAATTTCACCACAATTTGATTGCCCCAATTGTCTTTTATCCATGGATTAATGATTTGTCTGGGTTTCTTTGGCCCAATGATTCTGGCGATAATTGCGAGATCCTCCAAAATACCATTGTCATCAAAAGCTTCCTCTGTTAGATCAATCTCAACCTGCCTCGACGAATTACTTTCTTCCGTGATGTTCTGATTTGGTGCATCACCTTTTTCCTCTGGAGATTGATTGCTATTGCCATTCGAACCCTGATTAATCCTTTCATCCTTCTCAATTCGTCCCTTAGACTGCTTGTCTGCTTGTTCCTTCCTTTCGCCTCCCTTGACTATACCATGACTATGATCATCCACCGAATGTCTCCCGAATGCATTCCTCTGTGCTTCGCTCTCTGTCTTCTGTCGTTCGCACGCTCCCTGCCCCTCCATTTTCCTCAATGAAGAATTCCTTTTTAACCAGTTCTGGATTAAAATAAAGGTTTGAACCAAGGATGTAAGCACTACAGGCAAGAAGCCCCACCATTTCTCCAAGGTTCTCCCTAGGGTAAGGGTACTCCATTTTTAACACGGTAGAGACGAACCCGTGGGGGTTTGAACCTAGGTTGTAGGCACTACAGGCAAGAAGCCCCACCATTTCACCAAAGGGTCATCCCCTAGGTAAATTTTTATTATATCAGTTGTTCTAATTAGATAAAATAGGAGAGACCTGAAGCACCATTTTATTTTATCAATTGTTATATATTATTTTTTTCATTATATGTTCATTTTTATTCATAACCTTATATTTATCTAAAATAAAAACAAAAAAATTAAATAATAAATTTTAAATTTGAGTATTATAAAATGTGTAACATATATATTGTTTTATATTGTCTTTAAAAATAACTGACAATGATCTATAGCATATTTAATCTTATTTTAATTTCTTGTTGGAATAATTGATTTTTAAATTGTTATATGTTATTTTTAAATTGTCTTTAAAACTAACCATGAACTACAGTATATTTAATCTTATTTTCATTTGTTATTGGACTAATTGATTTATAAATTGTAAAATGCTGCCAATAATTGGAAATGACAGATTATGATGGACTGAGAATATTTAAAATTGGGAGGTCCTATAACAAAAGGCCCCCAAGAAGAAAAATGACATTATTAGTACAATAAAAATTATTATTTGGACAAGGTTTTAAATTGAAAATATATACAAATATAAAATTTTAAAACTAATATTGATAGTATGTTTGTAGGGTGAAATAAATTAAAAGAGGATTATATCTTACTGTTCTAAATGTTTATTGTATTGTTTTAGGCTTAATAAAAAAAGCTAGAATTGTATAGCTTGCATTATATAATTTTGTATGTTGAGAAAATAAATTTTCTCACAAAAATATAAATAATTGTGAAAACAATATTGATCTATGTCCAGAGGCATTTTACATTGATAGTAATGGAGTGAGTCCATTTACAAAAGAAATCTTACCTTTTGTCATCAATTTGACAACCAATTTTGCAATAAATAGTTTAATCCTATTTACGTTTACTTAAGTCCAACTTAGGTAATCAACACATTACATTATTTCCTTGGTTGCATTAATATTTGTAGTTGGGTAGTTGGCTTTTACCTACCCTACCTATCATTGCATCCTATTGAGACACTTTCCACATTTTTGTGTTCTTAGACCTGTGTTTTTTTAATCACATTTTCTTCATTATCTAGGCATAGATCATTGTTTCTAGCACCATTATCATTTGATGCTTAAGGGTGTTTTATCGCACACAAGTGTATTTTCTTGTTGAGCGATATTGTCGAAGTGCATTGGCTTATCATTGTTTTGTCTTCCTTTGTCTAATCTAGCTATCCCAGTTGTTATGGTTGGGCCCAAACCCTTCTAAAGCATCATCCACACTTGGTCCTATTGTAGTTGTTATGATTTACTTGGCTCAAGGAAATAGTCTAATGATCAACGATTTTGGTCGATGGATCTATTTGCAACAAATTGGACTCTTTTTTTTGAATGGCATTTTTCATTTGATTGGCCTTTACTTCTCTTGCTTCATCCCACTCTTGCACATGGCCTAGTTGTTGGGACCCATATTGCATCACAATCTTCTCCCTAAGTCACACTTAATTGGGGGTGTTTGAGTAAATATTATTCACTCATAGCTTAAGTTTAACTTAGGCATATCATATTCCTAAGTTGGGTGGAAACACCAACACTTAATGTCAAACTATTAATTTTTAATGGTAAACATAATATTTTCAAAATAATTAAAACGATTCCAACATAAAATTAAAAATTATTATAGTAAGAGCAAATATATATATACAATGTTACAATTTTAATGCTTAATTAAAAAACTAAATTATACTATATTAAATTTAATCCATTTGATATACAATTTTATTCAAAGTAATGAAGTAGATAATACTAAATTAAATTTTTTATAAGTGTTTTATTAAAGGTTAGGGATATGATACAATTGTATTCTTAGAAAGATTTTACTAATGGTGAATGTTAATGTGAGGGTTGAGATAGTGTTGGGTAGAAGAAATGATTATGATTAAAATAGAATTAAATTGAGTGTTTAACAAGGGTTACATATATTATGTATTTATCTTTAAATATTTTGTATCTATAATTTACGACCAATAGAGACTTTCACAATGACATATCTTGAATATATTGTATTTTTACATTAAAACAAATTTTATTAATTATTTATATGTTAAAAATAATAGTATATCTTATAAAATCATATAATTTTTATATTAATTAGATTAGTAAGAAAAAGAAGAGAAACAATTTCATTTCTACCACATGTTTGTAAAACAATCCATTAATAGCAAATTAAGACAAAACCAATTGTAAATTAAATTCCTATCTCAAGTCAAATATACTTTCAAACTTAAATTTTTAATAAGAAACTAGGTTGAATAAAACATAGTATAGATAACTTTGTCACAAAAAAAACCAGTATATTTTAAATTTTATTTATTTTCAATGTAGATTAGTAATGGAAGATAATAATAATAAAAGTATATAACTATTTGTACTTTTAAGAAATCAAAATTATTAAAATTCAAACAAAGTAGAATGAGTTTTATTTATACAAATTCTAATTGTATTGAATCCATAAGTTTAATTTTTACATGGATTACTTTCTAGGGTTTTGGGCCTATTTTCTTCTTCTCTCCTTCCAATTGGCTTTCCTTCCTTTCTTTTTCATATCCACCATGCACAGCCAGCCTTCAAGTCAAAATATCAGACATCCAAAAGAATCTGTAGATAAATTAAAGGTGTTCATCTTGGTCCCATAGACTGTTTAGTCTCGAAGACGTCATTTAAATCTTTCTTTCATTCATATCTAGCATATGCCAATGGTGACAGAATTCTTAGTCCTTGTAAAGACTTTACCTAAGAAATTGAGACAAGGGAATCTTGCTGAAGCAGTTGAATAATTTGAAGCTTTACAGACTTAGAACTTTTTAAGGCAGATACAAATTCAAATGTAAAATTCCAAACTCAACACGACTATTTTATTGGAATACAAAACAACTCAAATTGGTGATGCCCTCTGCGATTGCCATACATGTGCTCTGTAATTTTTTCCCAAATTCTTCTCTTTCTTCTCTTCACAAATCTCTAGTTTTATTTGCCATTAGTGTTGTTTTACCCACGCAATGACTGGAATTGTATCAATGCAACCTTCTTTACCCCTAACCAACCCTAACTCCATGCACAGTTCTCTACACATTACCCTCTGCCTTGTTTTTATTTTTTTATATCTTTCTGCAGATTTCTTTACTCCATCTAGCCTATGCATTACGCACCATCCTCTATATTTAGCATTCAATTATATCATTCCTCAAATCTGCTTGTTCCTCTTACTTATGCAACTGCAAACTAAACTCTCAACTCTGTTTTCCATTCCACGCTTTCCTCTTTTCACCTGTTTTTCCTCCCTAGCTTGACAAAACCTTTCCAACTTCCACCTTTTCATTTTCAACGTAACTTCCAGCTAGCCCTTTCAAATTCTGTTCCCCATTGTTCACAAGATCGTCCTATTTTCTTTTTCTTTACACACTTTATATCTTTAATTTTGGCATTCCAAATTCCTACGTAGCCCTGGCTTTATGATTCCATTACTTCGTGAAAAAATTTCAGCTATATTATGCTTATTCTCATGACTTTGGGCAAGTACACTACTTTGAATGTAATTGAATATCTCACAGGCTATAATTAATCCCAAAATGAAATAGTTGACAATACTTTGCTTAAATATAGAGTAAAACTGTAAATGCAATTGAACCATTAACTCACCCCCCAAAAAAACCATGTTATTATTATTTTTTTTTTATAGTCGATGCAAATAGTTTGCTTACCCAGATGCTCTGGCATCACTTGTTCTTTCAGTTGGTCCTATATAAATAATGGTTTTTTCAAGAGTCAAACCCTGTGATTTGTATAATGTTCATTCCCAGGACAATCTTAATGGTATTTATATTTATAAGTAATTTAGAATTTACCGCTACACTTTAGTGAGATTTTTTAAAGTAATGTTCCTAATTGATTGATAACTATTTTAAGGTACAGACTACGATGGTCATGTAAATATTTTACAGATATGATTGAAAAGATGGCATAACTAATACCGTTATAGATGAAACATATTGGAAGATTTAGTAAAAGATTGTTGTTGCTAGATGCAAACAACCTTTTGAGCAAGGTACTTGAAATAAGCCAAAAGACAATTGTCGATTCTAATGAGATGCTTATTGTTGGATGCCTAAAGTTAGGGAGCGCATGCAGCAGGTGTTTAAGTTGAGCATTGAGAAGCTTGCCATGCAATATATTCGTAACCTTTTTTTTTTTGGCTACTACATTGTTTAATTTAGTATAAAAGAGAAGCAAAATAAATGAATTGTCTCAATTTTTTTGTATATGAATTTAGAAACTTACTTAGATTGTAACATTAAATATTTTTCATATTTAATATGTATAATTGATAACATAAATTTAAATATTGAAGATTTTATACAAATTTTTTGATAAATTAAATATTTATTGACAATTTATATTTTCTTAATTCATCAAATGAAAGGCATTCCAATGACCAAACTGCCACAGAATTTTCATATGACAAGTAGGGGTGACTATCAAATTCAGGCCTGTGTGCATCTGTAGACAATCGGCCAATGCCTAATGATATCTACAAAACCAAGAATTCTATAGCCCCATACTGAATTTTACTAGCAAAAGAAAGAACCCAAATATAGAGGAGGGTAAGGGAGGATGAGAAACCTCGTAAGGAAGCCATGGCAGCATTGGCAAAAGGTTCACAATCTCTCTTGGCATGTATGAAAAAGGTGCATTGTCAAATAAATGAAAATCATCTTATCGAATATTCAGGGCTTCCATGCACAAGCCAAGAAGAAAATATTCAAAGGTAGAAAAACATGCATGCTATAGAAAAGTTCGAATATATATATATAGAACAAACAAGCTGCCTATTAATTTTTTTTTGAATTGATGGTAGCAAACCAGCAATATATGAAAGACAAGCAAGAATACCATACAACTAGAATACACTGCAACAAATTAAAAACTTGCGTACCTGCTTTTAGTTAAAATTAAGTCAGAAGTTTAGCTTCTGGCTTGCAAATATTGAACATTTGTTGTAGTTTCTTGCTTGCAAATATTGAAAATCTGTTATCACTTGATTTAATTGTGGGATGCAATCCCTTTGTTTGATGATTAACTCTTTTAACATTACCATGAAAAAATTGAATAATAGAAAGCAAACCTTGGAAAATAATAGGAGCTGCAGATAAAGAATTTCTGGGGGAGCAATTAGAGGTTGCTGGCCTGAACATGGGTACGATGAACAAACACCCATGTCGTATGCCAAATTTGTACTGAACAACAACTAATTTCTGTGCTGCCAAAAAATGCATGAAATCTGATGGCAGGAGCTGCATTATGTGCCTCTATTTCCACATATCATCTAAGAACTAAAAAAGATACAAAAGAACACTCTAGTAAGGAGGAGCTTCATTCGGTGCTTATCATCATTATTCAGTAAACCTTTCTGAAGTAATTGTTTTGAAAGCAGAAATATGTGTATACAAAGGAGTCGAAGCTTATAACATGCATAGAATTTAAAGCCCTGCCATGAAGCTCACCATCTACCACCTCCCTGATATACGCTTCAACTTGCAACAAGAGGTTGTGAAGTGAAAACAATTCAAGATGATAGACCAGAGACACCATAAAGCATCATACAAGGAATGGTGTATCCTTTCATCACATTCGCATGGAACATCATACCATGTGAGGTTCTTTCATTGGAAGGGTAAAAAATTCAGGAGCTTTAGACATTTTTTTTTTGCATCATGCAGTAACTGAAATGAAGAAACAAGCATCTAATTTTTGAATGCTTGCTTCTAAATATCATATTCAAGATCTCCAGTTAAAGCTTTTAAAGAAATGTGGAGCTGACTTACGAGCTGAACAATTGATTGACTTTTAAGATCTTTCCTTTATGTCCTGCAGCGTTCAGAAGCAGGCTTTGTATCGGGTATGAATGATATCCAAACTAACGGAACCAATGTTGCCATAGATTGGATGAGAATACCCAGTGGCAACCGGGAATAGTTTTCAGACGAAACTCCTAGAAATGATACAAGTGCTATCCCCAAGTAACCACTCATTATGCTAGCCAAGCAATGAGTTGACATAACTAGGGACATAAGGGAGCCTTCACAGCCAGCAGGACATAACTGTGCAAAATGCACTGTAAATGGGAGTACTTTGAACTGTGCAACAGCTTCTACAAAAGCTGATGCTCCAAAAATAAAAATTTCATTTGGTATTCCCAATTGGATATTCAATTGCTTTACAAGGATAATATCTGACAACATGCACACTGACAGAAGAATCTGCACAGAACAAACTAGCTTTCTAAATGGGACCTTCTTTAATAAGCGGTTGTAGAAGATGCTTCCCAACATAAGACCCATCTGTCCAACCACCTTTGCAAGTCCAAAGATACTTGGATCAATTTTCAAATATTGTGTCTGGTAGAAAAACATGGTTCCTGTGAGAAGTGGAATCATTGCATAAGATGCAGCAAAGAAAACAAGAGGGTATGCAATTTCTGGTTTCTTTACAATTTCCACAATGTCAGATAACTTTCTTGTAAAACTTGTCACCATGGAACTACCTCTCCATCCCAGACCAATTACATTATTTGTAGATACATCAGTTATTGAATTCTTTAAAGAAGAGAAGCGGTGTAACTTCGTCTGAATAGGGTTTGGGCATTCTGCAATCTTAGTTGCCCTAACACTGGCAAGACCAAACGATTCTTCCCTGACAATCAAGGAAGTACCAACTTGCATGGTCAATAATAAAACAAAAACATTGAACATGGTCTTTGCGTCAACTTGGCTCACAAAAATTCCACCAAACAAATTACCCAGAACACTGCCAGCAGTCAATGCCATCCATGCAAATGATTGAAGCTCCCCTGATGAATCAACTTTATGCTTTTTCCCACATTCTGCTACCAAAGCATCAGTGGCCACCTCCACAATTGAGGCACCAAGATTGCTAAGAATAAGAAAGGCTGCCATTATAGCAATGGATGAGCCTGCAGCTGGAATAAATGCAATTGAACCCCATGAAACCGCTTGCAATAACCCTGGAAATTTAGCAAAGCCACATTGGAACCTTTTAAGCAATATCTTTTGCAAATAATTATTTGTCATGAAAATTTTCAAACAGAAAATTTGCAAAGAAGAGAACTTCATAAAACCAGAGAAATGGTAATTAATCAGATTTTCCTTCTAAACTAATTTAATAGATGAAATCTGATGCTTTGCTTTTCTGAGTACTTGCAAGTACCATATTTTATTGACCATACCAATTCTTATACAGCAAGAAAATGTTAAACTCAATGGAATATTTGTTCCACCCAGGTCAATCAATGAGTCATTGGAACACTCGAAAATCAACAAGGCATGTTTCACACCAAATCAATCAATCAATAAATCAATGGGGTGTTGAAAATCTGCTTTCTCCAATGCATGCTTTGAACTACATAATGGAATCGGTAATTGCAAATACATAATCTGGCTGCATGTTATGTATATTTGGATTTATTTCAACATCTGTTTTACAAGATTTTTATGATGCTGTTTCAGTTTTAGAAATTGAAGCTTAACTGCAACGCACAATAAGATGGGTGATGCATTCACTCATAGTTATTTTACTCCAACTTCGAAGATGAAAACTGTACCCATGACTTAATATAAATATTGAAAGCCAACTAATTAGAGACCAGAACACTCTAGCACTACTGGAACTGAACTTTGGTAGGACCATAAGTTGATTTAGCTGCCATCAGAGAAAAACCTCCATTAAGACAATTTAGCTTAATTTTGAGACCCAATTGAACTCCTGGAAACTTGGTAAAGAAAGGCAATGCACAAAGTTGATTATAAATATTGAGTAATTGATCAGGTGATTCATCATGCAAGCTTTCATAATCTTTTACACCTTTACCTGTGCAAATGATAGAGAATGTCACTTTCTAAACAAGGATTAAAAAGGTGAAAATAAAAGAAGCATTAGCTCTTCTTTGTTCCTCCACCAACTTGCATTTTCCATTTATTGGCCATGTTAAGATGAAAAGCTCCTTCATGACACAAGTCCATGCAGTCCACCTCAAATCTCTGAGCTTGACTATTATTGAAAAGCATGGAACTTATTATCAATTGTCAAGAGATTCTCCTGTAATCTTAGAAAATGTCCATGAATCACTGAACTAGTTTAGGTCAAAGCTCATTTGTTCTATCTTGTAACTACTCCCTCGATCTGGTAGTGTCCAGCAAAGAATTCCATGGGCTTATGGTGGCCAACATGTACTGCTATACTCAGAAGGTTGAAGTGGAATGGAAAAGATTCTCTAGTTAGTCATCTAAGGGGCTGTGAGTTCCAAGGCAGATGAGGCAATTTTTTTTGGAGTCCAGCAGGGTTTTGCTGTGGGTTCCAATGCATGCCATGGGTAATGTAAGCTAGGATTGGACATCTAAAAATGTTGTTGCCTTTGACCTATGCCTATGGTCATAGTTGCATCAGGACTGCATGCGGACTCATTCAACAATGCGACCTAGCCATTCCTTGGTTCTTGGTACAGTCCTGTCTGCTAAGGATGCATTTAATATTTTAGACATGAGTGGGACTCATGGACTGAGGTATGGAGAGGGCTGAGTTGCCCTGAGGATTGTAACAGGTGCCACATTAAATAATTTGTGCAGTATTAAATCTTTGGCACTGTCTTGGGGGTGTGCTAGCAAGGAGCGTTGGATCTAGGGATTCAGCCAAGGAAATTAGATCCTGCATTGGAACTCAGACAATCCATGGATTTCTGAATAGGTTGCCAAACCTATATAGAAAAGAGGAGTTCCTTGTTTCAATCGTCTTGCAAGGATCATCCTTGGTTAATCAATCTTTGGTGGATCATCTCTACGGGATAAGTCCTGCCAGTGTTGCAAACAGAACAGAGATCGAGGACTTGGGAGAGCAGACATGGGCCTGCCAGAGAAGAGTGTGAGGGAATCTTGCAGTGTGAACTGGAATTGTGCTGGGCACACATGTATTGTTGAGAAGGTGAGTGTCTGGGACAAGTTTGGAGAACTTGGGGCAAGCCTGCTGAAGAAAGGGAGTTGATTGCAAAAAATTAGTTTCTCATAGTTGAGATTAGGGGTACCTATCCAAGAGGTCTATTTGTGTGGCAGTGCTGTGAGGAAGACAAGGTGTCCTGACTATGGGATAAACTGTCCTCTGCATTGGTATTACTGAGAGAGGAAGCTGTGGACCGAACTGGAGTGCAAGGTTGAATTTGGAGCAAGCATTGAATGCAAGGAGGAGGAGTATCATTTGGAGTGCACGAGTCGAGTGTTCCAAGAATTTCAAAAGTAGCAAGAAGGCTGCAGGTCTGAGTGCTAAGTGGAAACCTTGAGATGGACTGACGACTGCTGCTGTTGGGTTTCATTTTCATGAGTGTCTCAAGCATTATTGGCAGAACCCAACCTAGACAAAGGTTTGGGATAGTGACTTCACAATTTGGGGCTGTGTTGTAACTAGATTTTGTGTGATTTAATGAGATTATCCTTCCCCTAAAAGTGGTTGTGGAATCTTGTTTGGCATTGTTGTGTGTGTTTGGATTTCCTTGCTTATTTTTCTGTTGATAGAAGAAGAGACGTAGCCCATCTCATGGTTGACTTGGGTCCCTTGGAGGAGTTGAGTGTAGAGTTGGTGATCCATGGGACAGACTCTACATGAGAGTTGCTGTCACCATGACAGGGAAAGTGGCAGACAACAAGGAATCTTTAATCTGCTATTAGTCAACAAGTTGTTGTAGAAGTTATCCTATTGGGTTTGATAATTAACATTTAACTTCATATGCCAATTTTTTACAAGTTGTGAGAGTTTTCCCCACAAGTTTTATCATTATTTAATGCTTTTCTTAAAGCTAGTGGACTACTTTCTCCATTGAGATTGAGATTAAGTTGAAACCAATCCCTTAGTAGCATGGGTAGTTGTTTTATAACATACAGGAAAAGCTCCTGTGTGGTTAGTTAAATTCTTTCTTTGTTAAGTGGTTATTATGTTCTTTCTAGTTTTTTGAGATTTTTTCTTATTATTTACCATTGTTCACATATTCACGTGATAGAATAGGTCCACAATAATGTAAATAATTCATTTTATTCATCCAGAAAATGTGTTTTCACTTTCATATAATATTATGAGTATCTTTTGGATCCAATGCACCAAAATAGAGGATCTATGATACTGACACAACCAGATCAATGTTCTTTTGAAATACTCTTTTTTTTTTAATTTCTAACCAGCAAAAAGGAATTTGTGAACAATAAGACATACTTACCAAATCATACCAACTACATCCTGTGAAGTTTTTTAGTTTGTTAAAGGTCTTTCAATCATCTTCTATCCTTAAAGGATTGGCCATTGAATAAATACAAAACATATCCATCGGGGACTATTCAAATTGAAGCAGAGAAAACAGATATCATCCTATAATAGACATTATTTGTTTCAAAAATTATAGCGGCATTATAGTGATATTTACAGACATATCAGGTTCTCTTTCTACTCTTTCTTTTCATTCATTTACAGTTATGCATATATTTGAATCATGGAAGTTACTAAGTTACTACCATTTAGTTTCCCTGTGTACTCTGAACTTACCCACTGATCCAGAAGGATCATGTACAAGTCAGGTAAAGACAATTCAAAGCCACCAACTGCACATTTTGTCCTTTCCTGACAATTGAAATTCCAACACAAAGAGCAGATCCATGGCTGTTCTTTTCTATAGTCATTTCAGTTCCAACTGAGTTAACAGTCAATTCTAAGAGACAGATACAAGTATGGTGTTTGAAGTTGTGAAGGGGGATCACCAAATAGTTATGCATGCTTACCAAGGGCTCCATTCTACCCATACAAATCAATTTGAGGAATACTCATTTTCATGTTGCTCTATGGTGATGTTTCCCATACTGGATTTTGCACCGCATTAAACCTGTGTCTCTAATATATTTCATGTTGTTTCATCTCTGCTTATGATTCTGAATTATTCATGCAGTTTCAGTTTTAAAATTCCTTGATGTTCTGATGCAATTTATATGTTTGTGAATGCACGTTCATTACCAAGCAATGGATGAATGTTTGTGATTCAGTTTTTAATCAATATTATGGTGTAAAATCAGTCTAAATGTAAGAAAACTCAGTTTAGGCAGATCAACTGGTATCAGAGTCCTCACTCCAGATTGTCAGTGTTGTCACCATCAAGAGCAGGGTGACCTAGGAAAAAAGTAACCCCAAAATTGAATCCCTAAAGCAGAAATCCCATTTTCATATCATGCAATTTGGTGAGAAAAACACACTTTGAAGAAGAGTCCCAAGAAAAGCTGAAAAGACCTCAACCAGTAAGAAGTTCCCTTCTTTCGGGCCAGATAACAAGTATACCTTTGGTTCAGTCAAAAAGTGGATGCATAAAAGTTCAGGAAGTGATTGGACAGCCTAGAGGTGTACTTTGATGTGTATCAATCCGACAATGGGATAAAATAACATATCAAGGGATGAGAAAGGTCTATCATGATCTCACATTAAGGAACCATGTAGCTAATCTCTAGAGTATAACAGCATATCCTATCTTTATCTAAGAGTGTTTTAAATCAGCTTTCTGAAAGAGATTTTAATCACTTGGCTATGCAGAAGAACGAAGGATGGAGTGACTTGGCATTCAGAAAATGCAAGGACAGTCTGTCCAAAAACTATACAAGCGAGTTTCAAAAATTGCAAAAGAATTGGGGAATACCATACAAACAACAAATATGTCATAAAAGTTTATAGTGGGTTGCACTACAATAAATAAGCAACGCTCTTTGAGCCAACGAATGTTGATTAGGCTTCCATAGAAGCAAGCTGCATTGAAGGTGGCAAGGAAATGCAAGTGGGGAATTCATCCAAGTCTCCAACTGAGTGAAATGGATGCCAAAAAATGGAAATGGACAAGAATGCAGGAAAAAACCAAGAAAGGCAAAAAGAAGCATGTATGTATCATCCAAGCATGCAAAGATGACAAGGTCCATTGCATTGTGGCATTGACAGCTCAACCAAAGACAACTGTTGGAAATTATACCCACATTTGAATAATTACAAGGAGAAAGGGGCTCATATACTGTCAACCCAACAAAGCAAAGAGAAATCAAATGCAATAATTATTTGGATGAGAAGATTGTACGCCCATCCATGCCAAGAGCAGCCAACAATTCCATTTGTGAAATGATTGAACACTCTTCCAAAAAGCTAACTCCTGCTGCCTCAAATCAAGAAGAAAGTGCAGGTACAGCCAAACTTGAAGAAAGGACAAAAAACTGATCTTTTCTATCATAATCAGCCCCGTGTAGAAAATTTGGACTTTAAGAAACAAGATAAATCATCCTTGCAATTATCTAAATTGTCCATTAGAGAAGAAAAACTGGAAGAAGAGAAAAGTATCACTTTTATTCAAAAATATGAGTGAAGAAGAAGAATTTAGATGCACTTGTAAAATCTTCTTCCCAAAGAACTTCACCCTGAGATTCAATTGGTCAATCCAAGCTTTAGATTCACTGCAATTCACATCCATACCCATTGGATGATTCAAAGAGCTAGTTAGAATATAAAAAAGTGCATTTTCAAATTTGCAGTTCTGATGCTAGTGTTGATAAAATCACAGCTTATATAGTGCATCTTGATATGTGTGGAGTGCCGTTTGGAAACCCTTACTCATAGGAGAGGGATGCCCTCCACAAGAAAGTTAAACAATTACAGATTTGAAAAATATGGCCAAACCTACAACTTCAATTCATACAAATGCAAGAAAAATATTCTTTGACATTCACAAATCAAGCCAAGAGATTAACAATGCAAACAATTTTTTTGTTTTCTATTGTTGGCAAAATTAAAGGATAAAAAGTAGCCTTTCATGGAGGTATGCAGTTAATCCCACAAGAAAAGGCAGCAATTAAATGGCATTTTTGAAGCATTCAAATAAATGCTCCAAGCTCCAATAACAAAATTGAACTCCAATCTGATGCTCCACTACCCAACACTGGATTATATTAGCTTTAAGAATCATCTTTAGAAGGAGATGAACGATCATTTAACATTGGAACAAGTTGTGATTAGACCAAGTAGATCTCCATGTGGTTCTTCCACTGTATCAGTACCTTTATAAAGATGATACAAAAGGTATGTGTGGAGATTCTAGATCCCTCTACAAGATTACCATAACAAACAAGAATCCTCTTCCAGGAATTGATGGTATTATTGACTGATTGTAGCATGCTAAATATTTTACAAGTTGGATTTGAAATCAAGTTATCATCAGATTGGAATAAAGGAGCATGGTAAACACAAGACAGCTTTTAAACCAAGGCCTGAGTTGTATGAATGGTTATTATTTCTATTTGGGCTATGAAAAGGACCAACTATATTCATGATAATGATAAAAAATATATTTTATCCCTTCATTGACTTAACAGTGATTGTAGATCTTGATGAAATTCTTGTATAAAATGCAACAAGGAAAGAGCATATGACATGCCTCCTGTTGAGAACTTTGAAGAAGAATCAGCTTTGCCTGAGTTTGAAGTGTGATTTCGCCAAAACCTCTCATGTCTTTTGGTTACATGGTAGGTGTAAGAGAGTTGACAATATATCCAACCAAACTGGAGGCTACTATAAATTTGCCATGACCAACTAATGCACATAGAATAACAAGCTCTGCTGATACACCCCAACAAATGAGGAAGTTTATTCTTTACTTTTTCAAGATAGGTAATCATTTCATGTTTTAACTTTATCTAAAAAGCTCCTTCGCTGGGGTAAATTGAACCAGTATGCTTTTGATTATTTTAAGAAGAAATTCAGCCAAGACCTTATGTTGATATTCTCTAATATGAAGCGGCCTTTTGAAGTGGAGATTGATGCTTCGAAGTATGCAGTGGAAGCACTTGTAAATCAAAGGTAACCCTATTTGTTATCACCCCAAAATGTTTCTTCTTGTTTTCAACCATTGCATGTATGACAAAGAGTTGTATTATATTGTCCAGGTAATCAAGAAATGGAGCCACTATCTTCTGGGAGATGACACCATTAAACATTCATATCATCAACCGCTGCAGTATCTCCGAGCTCCAACAAGACACAAATGGATGAGATTACTTCAACAGTTCCATCTTGCCATCAAGTACCCAAAACAAAAGTAGTGGATATGCCCATTAGACCAGCCCAAACCAAGATTTCAACACTAGGGATTATTATGGAATCTGAAGCCTGTTAAGGAAATAGGATCAGATTATAATACCTTTTTCTTTTTTTTATGTATGCGCTCCTTGATCTCATAACTGATTCAGATTTATTGCTGTTGTGAACAGGTGAGTTTGATTTGTAAGCTTGTAAGAATACGATTCAAAACAATGAAAGATTGCTGCACTTGTAATGGCACTGGTTTTTACGTTATGTGTTTTCCAAATGCAGGCCAAATGAATAGAAGTATGCGGAGAGAGACATGTCCACGTAGAGGGCATGAGACATGTCCGTTCATGTATAATCAACGATAATAATGCATAACGATAACAATGCATAACCAATGTTTTATTTATCGCTTTGGTTAATATCGATTTCTCTAAATCGATAATGATTATCAGGTTAATGATAATTTCGGAGCACAGTTAATTTATTTGATTCAGTCAGCATAAATCACTTATTTAATAATTATTTGTTAGTGATAACATAATGATCTCCATATACTGATTAGACAGTTGTTTCTTGATCAACTTAATCTGACCAAAACTACAACATTAACACTCCTTCTTAGCTAGGGAGGATTGTGGTATGATCAATATACAGTACTCTCAAGTTATGAGAGAGGAAATAATCATCTCAATATGATAAATCATAAAATAGAAAAATAATAAAGGATAGCAATATCTATCCATCATTTAAATGTTACCTTACGGTATCATCAAGGTATGGTACATTCAAGAATATCAACCATAGGATATTCACCATACTTATATCTTCCTTGATATGTGCACTGGCATCAAGTCTCATGATGTCTATCGAGGAAGATATCTGCACATGATGTCTCCATTGATACTAAGTCTCATAGCATCCATCATGCCATATCTTAGTAACTACTTACTCAGTTACATAAGAGATATACACTATCATGATCTCCATAGACATTATTCATATAATATCCATCATGACAGTAGGTTGGACTATTTATAAGATCGTCACCTTACAATAGTAACCATAATCAGACATCAGTGAAAGATCGTCACCTTTCACAATGTCTCTATAGAATCATGTAGTAACTCACATGATAAAAAGAATAACATAGATATCTTTTAACATTAAAACATTACTGAGACTCAACCTCAAAAAATATAATTACATTCTTACCATACCAAGTTTACCTCTAAAGTGATCCACTTTTAATTTAGAGAGGGGCTTGGTTAAGATGTCTGCAGTTTGTTCATCCGTGTTGATTTATCTCAATTGTATGACATTTCTTTCCACCATATCCCTGATGTAATGGTAGGGGATCTCAATATGTTTTGATCTGTTATGAAATACCGGATTCACAAAAAGCTTAATACAACTTTGATTATCACAGTGTATAATAGTGGGGTTCATGGATTGTCCAAACAGTCCTACCAGTAGTTTCCTCAACCATACTGCTTCTCGAGCTCCCATTGATGCTGCAATGTACTCAGCTTCTGTGGAGCTCTATGCAACTGAAGATTGTTTTCTGTTGAAACAGGATATCATAGCAGATCCTAAGCTGAAACAGCATCCTGAAGCACTTTTACGATCAACAACACTACCAGCCCAATCTTAGTCAGAATATCCGTGTAGACATATCTCTACATTATCATATTTTAGTCCCAGTCCAATGATTCCACGTAGATACCTCATGATGTGTTTTGCTGCTACAAGGTGTATTTTCCTGGGTGTTCGGTGTGGAGCCTGATCAGTCTCCAAGTGGGAGATTGTTAAAATGTGGCGATTGATTAGCAAAGTACTGTACACTCAGAAAACCAACATTGTAATAAAACCCTAAAAAGGCTGACTTTGTTGCCCTAAAAAGGCATGTTATAAGCGGCTGGGATGCTTAAGGCATTGTAAGGTTGATGTATTGTTTTTGTTGGATAATAAGAAAGATTGGACGACTGTGTATGGTGGACGTAACCCATTCTGGGTGAACCACGATAAATCTCTGTGTTATCTGTGTCTTGTTTTATTTCTTTATCTTTTGTATTTAAATCTGCATATAATTGTTAGTTCATATTTGCTTCGGATCTGCTTGAAACCCTAACAATTGGTATCAGAGTGAGGTTTTCTGTAAATTGGCAGGACTTTCAGATTTGAGTGGGAGCAATGGAGGATTCCAAATTCAAGGTCGAAAAGTTTAACGGCCAGAATTATCAGTTATGGAAAATGCAGATGGAGGATTACCTGTATCAAAAGGATTTGTGGCGGCCATTGGAAGGAAAGGCAAAGAAAGCAACCACAATGTCAGATGAAGAGTGGGACATTTTAGATAGAAAGGCACTGGGATCCATTCGATTGTGCCTTGCACCGTCTGTAGCATTCAATATAATAGAAGCAAAAACGACTGTAGATTTGATGGCGACATTGGCTAAGTTGTATGAGAAACCCTCGGCTTCGAATAAGGTATTTCTTATGAAGCGTCTGTTTAATTTGAAAATGAGTGAGGGAGGATCTGTAGCGGAGCACTTAAATGAATTTAATACAATTACCAGTCAATTGTCTTCGGTAAAAATTACTTTTGCAGAAGAGGTTAGGGCTCTCTTGATTTTATGTTCTTTGCCAGAAAGCTGGAATAGCTTGGTTATGGCTGTAAGTAACTCTGTCTCTGGTAAAAATACTTTGGTATTTGATGATATTGTTGGTGTTATCCTAAGCGAGGAAATGCGAAAGAAAAGCACAGGTGAGACTCCAACATCATCGGGTAGTGTTTTGAATGTGGAGAACAGAGGAAGATCAAAGGAAAGAGGAAAAAGCCCTGGGAATGAGAAGTCACGAGGGAAGTCAAAGAAAGGACGCTCTCAATCTAGAAGAAAGAAAGATTGCTGGTACTGCGGAAAGCCTGATCATCTAAAGAAAGACTGTTGGTCTCAGAAAAACAAAGAAGGAGACAAAAATGAAAATGACAGTAAGGAAGCTAATATTGCAAGTAATACTTTACAAGATGCTTTAATCTTATGTTTGGATAATGTTAATGATTCCTGGGTAATAGATTCTGGGGCTTCATTTCATGCTACACCCCTGTTGTGACATTTTCACACATCGCCCTATTGCAAATGGGGACCCCTACTCTTTTGCTTTTTAGGGTTTGTTCTTTAGGTCTTTTAGGGTTTTGTCCGTTAGCCTTTGCATTTTGAGTGTCGCCAAGGGGATCACCTGGATAGCAGGTCCTACTTGAGTGATGTCCTGATCCTGAAATTTGGCTAAGTCTGAAAGTCCTAATCTTGAAATTTGGCTAAGTCTGGAATGTCCTGATCCTAAAATTTGACTAAGTCCGGAAACTGAAAAACCTCCAAAAACTAGATTTTGCAATATAACTCCTGTAGGTCTGAAACCACTCTCAAACATCTTGAAAGTATATATGGAATATAACTTAAAGTATAAGCACTTATACTTAAATGTTATATTCCATAAAATTATCCTGTCGGAGAGTTCAAAAAGTCAAATTTCGCTCCTGACCCTTCCTGAGGGTCCAAAGCGAATTTCGCTCCTGACCCTCTCAGGAGGTCCAAGGCGAATCTCGCCCCTGTCCCTCTCCAAGGGTCCAAGGCGAAAATCAACCTAGGACTCATTCCTGGTCTTATTCGACCAAATTTTGATTTGCAAAGCATTTTGTTTGGACTTTGGAATTGATTGAACACCTTGAAGAAAATTATGAATTTTGGCCAAGATTAGAAATTTCGCTCCTGTCCCTTGCTGAGGGTCCAGAGCGAAATTCATTGTAGATTTCGTTTGCCAACTCGCTTGAATTTGAAACCTTGTTCCTGGCCTTGAAAATGATCTTACCTTGCCCTGTGAAGTGGTTTGAAACTAAAAGATTGAGCAATTTAGCCTAGATTGTAAATTTCGCTCCTGTCCCTCTCCAAGGGTCCAGGGCGAAAATGTTGTTCAAGTTTATTTCTCGCTAATTTTGGCTAACTCGTCTTGTGCAGGGTTTTCCGGAGAGAAGATTGGACATTACTGGATGCATTTGAAAGTTTCAAAGTTTGAAAAATGGTGAATTTTGGGCAACAAAGACAAAAATCGCTCCTGTCCTTCACTGAAGGACCAGAGCGATTTTCTTTATATGCACCATCTTGTGACCTTTCTTGGACATGAGAATTTATTCATAGCATGAAGCAAGATAAAGTCTTCCCTAGAAAAGACATTTCGAGATGAAAAATGAAACGATTTGATCATGATGGCAAAAGGCGCTCCTGTCCCTCACTGAAGGTCCGGAGCTTGATTTTCAAATTTGCACTATTCTTGCAGGATCAAAGTGATTTTATGATTGAAAGAGATCAAGGAAAGCATGTTCTATCTGTTGAATATAATTTGAGTGGTCAACAAAGGAGGAAATCAACCCAAATGACAAAGGGTGCTCCTGTCCCTCACTGAAGGTCCGGAGCTAGATTCTTAAAGTGCAATTTTCTGACAAAGACAAAACAAGTTTTTTGATTGAAATGGATGGAAGAAGGTGTGTTTTGCCTGTTGAAGATAATTTGGAGGGCTAACAAAGGACAGATAAACTTGAAATTGCAAAATCACTCCTGTCCCTCTTTGAGGGACCAGGGCGAAAAACCTAATATCTAGCCTTTCTCTCCAAGTTTGGACAAATCTAAGCCAAGGCGCAAGTTTGAAGCAATGTTTAAAATGCCTTAAGATGGAATTGAGATGCAAGATTTACAAATTTTGATGACAATTTGCAAAATCGCTCCTGTCCCTCACCAAGGGTCTAGGGCGAAATTTCCAAATGTGCCCATTTACCTTGCATTTCAAGATGATATTTTTGTTTCCAAGACCCAAAAGGGAGTGGAGAATGATGTTTTACGCCTAAGGGTAATTTGAAGATTGAAGTTATTAAGAATTTGTACAAAGGACTCAAAAGCGCTCCTGTCCCTCACTGAAGGACCAGGGCGATTTTTACAAAATCAACAATTTCCCTCCAAGATTACGCTAAGGCAAGGTTGTGCAAGATGGAAAAGGGTCTTCTAAAGCATGGTGAACAAAGATTTGCCTTCAAAATTTGATAATCCTAGCCTAAAATGCAAAAAGCGCTCCTGTCCTTCACTGGAGGACCAGGGCGAAAATCTTTAGAACACCAATTTTGCCTTGCGAAAGCAAAATGAGCATGCATAGAATGGACGAAGGGGATCATTGCTTGCCCCACAACGAAAGTTGGCAATTAAAGGATGAAGGATTAAGGCCAAAAGTAAAATATCGCTCCTGTCCCTCTCCAAGGGTCCAGGGTGAAAAAGTCCTAAAGGCACTTTCCTCCTAGGGATCAAGTGAAATTAAACTCAAGACCCCAATTAAATTGCCATTTTTAATGCCTAGATGAAGTCTTGAACAAGAAAAATAAGGAATGCAAGGACAAAGTCAAAAGTTCGCTCCTGTCCCTCTCCAAGGGTCCAGGGCGAAGTTATTGGCATTCTTTATTTTTACCATATTTTGAGCATTGATATCCTTTAAAATTGCATTAGATGCCAAATTGCTAACTTCGAAATATTTGGAAAAAATTAAATTAAATTGGCATTTGATAAAAGGCACATTAACATTTAATAAATTAATTTTGAGCCTCAAAAAAAAAAATCGAATTTTTATTATAAAGGCGTTTAAAATTAATTTTTATTAAATTAAAATTAAATGTGGAGCGCACAAGGCCTTATTTTCACTTATTTTGCCAAGTCGGCCCCCCTTTTTTTTGGAAATTTATTTATTTTTAACCTCTTTTTGCCAAGTCAGCCTAAAGGGAGCAAAGGGGTGAGCGCTCTATATATTGGAGGTGTTTTTTCACAATTCAAATCATTCAATCATCCTTTCAAGTGCGAATTTGGAGAGCTAATTGAAGGTGCGAAATCTAGCTGGAGTGGAGCGAATTTCTACTAAGTATGGAGACCAAGGAGGGCGAAATTCATCTTGAAGGCTATTGGAGAGGCGAATTTTTTGCTAGATTGAAGGATAATTTCCAGACGTTTTGAAGATATTTGAAGGCGAATTTCCAAATTTTTGAAGAGGCTAGTGGAGTTTTCCAAGCTAGAGGAGGCGCAAATTGTTCAAGAGAGGGCTTTGATCTATATTTTGCCTAGCGAAATTCATCTATTTTTGCATCATTTCTTAGAGTTTAATACTCAAAGAGGAGGTATGGCGAAATCATCTTGACACCATTGTTGAAGATTTGAATTTTGAACTTTTATTTTGAAAATTCTAAGTTTGGCATAGTTAATTAGGAAATGATAACTCAAGATTTATCATGAAGTTTCCTAATTAAAATCTTAAATCTTCATTTTGAATCCTAATTTCTACACTTCAAGATATAATACTAATTGTGAAATGTTGTGTAGGCATCAGATGGAGATCCTGGAGTTGGAAAATCAAGCCAGATCAAGGACGACCTCCTCCAGTCTAGCATCGACAAGGACGGCCTTCTTCGGTCAAGCATCATCAGGAATAACTTCTTCCAATCCAGCATTCCAAGGCAAGGTACATTATTATCCTGCACATAAAGGACACAAGAAGTCAGAGCAAGGGTTCGTTGAAGAAGCAAATAGTTCCAGAAGAGTTAATTAAAGCTAGCTTCTCAGTAACATCAAATTGGCATCAACCAAGTGTCAGACGAGGTGGCGTCCTAGTCATCACTTCTGCAGTCGGATTGGTCCACCTCAGCATGTCCAGATTCAATGTACCTAACTCATGGGAGGTGGCACAAACTTCGATGTACCTACCCCAGCTATCCATTGGTCGATTTTTCCAAAGAAGACATGTGTCCTAAGGATGTAATTTTGTCATTGGTCAAGCATTAAATGTTATGTAATAGTTGTAACAAACCCTAATTAGGGTTTTCATTATTGAATCTTGGCCATTGATCTCAAATGGATCTAAGCCATCGAATTGTATTAAGGGCACTATATAAGCCCCGGCTCTTCATTTGTAAAGGCAATAGGAAGGCAGTTAATAGAAGACAGATAGAGAGTAGTTAGAAGGTGATTAGCTAGTTGATAGAATAGCGATTAGAGTAGAGTAGAGAGAGAAGGAAAAGATTGTTGCCAAGATGTTGTTGTAAAAGACTTGTAACTTCATTGAAGAAATGGTGAAATTTATGGGTCGATTCGACAATCTGCATGGTCTCTATACTTCTCATATTTGATTTCATGTTATTAGATGAGTGGAATAAATGTGCTTGATTGATGGTGAAATTCGTATATCCATACTACTAGCAGTTTGTTGATTGCAGACTTGCCTTGTGTAGTCAACTAGAATCATTTAGCTTAATCTTAACTTTCACCATTGTCGCTTCTTCATTGATATGCATCAGCTTGATGGTGTCTATGCTTGCAGTGATGATTTGAACATCATAAAGCTTTCCTTCGAAGATCGCACTAACCTTGTGGAGATGGTCCTAGGATGTCAAAACAAGACTGTTGACGTGTATTTTATACACAATCATACACAGAATAAAATACCAATAGGTATCTTATCCTCTCTTGAGAAAATAGTCTCTAACTGCTGAAGATCTGCAAAAAGGATCAATTAGATGGACTCCAAGGTTCTTTTAGTGGGGTCTCCACGTGTGGACAAGCTTTTTAGTGGTATGATGTGATTTGCTGTTTCCTCCAAGGCGTCTTACGGATTCCAAAGGCTCGAAGATTCTACTAAACTAAAAGGGAACTTTCAAAAAAAGCAAAAGATAGGGTTTAAGAGGAAGTCTAATCTAGCCTAACCCTATGAACGACTTAGCATGAATGAGATTTGGCAAGACTCAACCAACTTCAATTTTGCCATAAGATAACAACTCAATTGAAATTAGTGCGATCTTCTAAGGTAATAATGATGTTCAATGCATCAAAGACCAAGGACACTACTACGAAGGTACATATCCTAGATACGAAAATGCTTGAAGGTTAAGGACTCAAAATGTTTTCCAGTCGACCACGCAAGGCGTTCCTACAATCAGCAAGAAGCTAGTGGTTTGGATTGCGAATCCTACCAAATATCAAATCTCACACTTAGTCTTTCAAATTAACAAACTACTTTGATTGAGCATGATTCAAGTACATCCAACAACCATGAAGATAACTTAAGAAATTTGCAACAAAACACCATAACTTCAATATTTTATTGATTTCCAAGTCATCATATACAACAATTGCTTGAATTTCTCTCTTCAAGACTCAATCTTGCTATAAAAATTGCTTCTAACTCTAATCTCTCTTACATCAACTATTGACTATTACTCTATTCTTCTATTATACTATTCACTATTACCAAATGAAATGAAAAATGGGGGTATAAATAGCATCCCCAGTTACAATGAAAGGTCCAGATTGAAAGTAAATCAACGGACAAGATCATGACACCTAAACCCTAATTAGGGTTTGTTACAAATGACCTCCTTTTTACTGAACAATATTAAATACATAGCCAAATATTAAATTTGGCACAAAAATCTAGGAGGTATCAACCAATGAGAAATAAGATGTCATGTCATCTGTAACAACCTTTCATCTAGAATCTTATTCCCTTTCCAATTCTCTTTCTTAGCATATGCAATGAATTTTGTCACGATTCCTTCGATTTCTGTGATTGGAATCTCGGGAAGATTCTTGATACTCTCTTCCAAGTGGATAACCTGATCAAATGCATCTAGAAGAGCTGCGTCCCAAGTAGGTTCAAGTTCCTTTGTTCTGTCAATCAGGAGCATGGTGGCATACATCTGATCATACTGCTCATCTGTAACATCTGCGTCCTTGCGAAAGATGATCTTGATTCTATCCTCAAATTCTTGTACATCCACATCTGTCTCGACCTCGATCCTTCTGCCAAGAATGGTACGAAGTACCTCAAATACTCTGTCCTGGATCGGATTGATCACCTCCTCAACTTGACCACATCTAACACTGATGTCCTCGAAGAGAACACTCTTTATATGGAGTAAGGTTGACCACTGAAACAAACTGTGAGAATCACCTTCTAAGATCCTCTCCTGCGTTAAAATTCTTCTGGATGTGTGTCTTATTACTTTCAAGACAGGGATGACAACGTCCTTGATATGGGCAAATGCAGCTACTGTTGCCATCAATCTGTGAATAATCTCAAGAACTTGGATAGCCTGATGAATGATCTTCGACATCCTTGTAACAAACTCTAAGGCCATTGTATGAGATCTATCCATCCAACAACATGTACGCTGGACCAGGTTCCTGAATCTTTCTGCTTCATTGATCGATTGAAGGGGCAATGCCTGCACTGGTGATCTAACTGGATCCTGACGTCCCAAAGGTTCATTGATGTGACTGAAATATATCCTCCATGCACCGACCTCTCTCTCAAGCTTTCTATTCTTTTCTACTTCTTCTCTAAGCTTGTCCTTCAATGCCTCAAATGTGTCGGTGGCATCATCTAAAGTCTGCTCTGCTGTGGATGGTCCTAACTCAATAGTCTGTATATGATAGTCTTCTGCTAGGATCTCACCCTCATATTTGTCTGCTGCCGGTGTAGCTATCTGCAGTTTTCTAGATCCAGTCTCATCTCGAATCATCTTGGACATCTTTGTAGCCTTCTTCTTCTCTGTTGTCATATGTGAACGTCCAACAAGGCTCTCTAAATCAATTGCACTGTCCTCGTCCTCTATTACGATCACCTTAGTCAATCTTTCCTTCAACCAATCTGGGATATTCGATCTTGTCTCTTGAACTTGAATTTCTTTATGTACTATTTCTTCTTGTCTGGGAGGAGATGTTACTTCATTATCATTATCTAAATCATAGTCTTGGAGAGATCCATCTGACGAAACATGCTGTGCCTGTCCTTCCTCCTGTCTGTCATTCTGTACCATCGACTCCATGGACTCTTCCACTCGAACTGTTCTATCTTCTGGTCTGGAAGAAGTACCTGGTGCTTGATCTTTGTTGGCACCTAACTTTTTCTTGGAAGGCTCTTTCTTTTCTGATCTTTCCTTTCTCTTCGAACCCCTCGAATGGAGATTGCCCTCACTGGCACATCGAAGGTTACCTTCACCTGAATTCCTAGGATTAGGATTGCCTTCACTAACACTGGCTCCACCTTCGGCTGGCTTTTCTTCCAAAGTAAAAGACATAGCTATGCCTTGTTCTCTCAATTTCTGATGCTGAACGTCTACCCATCTGCGAGTACAAGACAAGACTGGTGCCATCAAATCATCTAAATCCACGGCCTCGGGCTCATTCCAATTCAAACTTATTGTTTTGCTTTCTCTATCATATGAAGATTGGATGTGCCTGCCGTTGTCCTGAGCTTGGTCGGCCACTCTGTAAATCTTACATTTCCTGATGAAATCCAAAGGCAATCTAGAATGCATCTTTCGTTTCACTTCGAGATCATCTAGGAGATTCATCATAAAATCTTCAATTTGGTGCTCATGTCTAAATCTTCTACCGACCGTCTCTTCTAAATGTCCATGTGGATCAAAACTATTCCTCCAAGCAAAAGATGAAAAAGGATACAAGGCTAACTCCTTCTCTGCGTCATCCATGGCTAAGACATTAGGACATACCTCAACTGAATTACCCAAAATAATAGGTACCTGAACTCCATTCTGATGTCTGTGTCTGAATGCCTTCACATATGCTGCCAACTGCCTTGTTACTTCAAGTAACACAATTCTGTCTGTCGGGTACCTCGGCAACATGTATGGAGGTAAAGGACATCCATGCACTCTAATGCAAGTGAACTTGGGAAACTGAATGAACCAAGCACCGTACCTCTTGATGAACTCCTGGGCATCCTGAGATAATCTGTTGTGAATCCCTCCTTGCAACGTCCTTGTGATGTTCATCTTGAAAGTATCATTGACTAACTTGTAGTTCTTCCCTGGTGGATGATGCAAGTAGGTATAGGATTCACAAGCTCTGACCTCGCCGGGTCCTCTTCCAATCACTCCTCTGTGAGGTAGTCCTGCGTACTCAACGCTCCTGATTAAGGCATAGATGACGTATGAACTCATGTGGAAGGACTTAGTAGCCCTGAGTCTTCTCAACTGTACGTCTAAGCAATGGCTAATTATCCTAGCCCAATGTATTGTACCCTTTCCTTGAACAATCACCTGGATGAAGTAAAACATCCATTTCTCAAAATAGAAGGCATGAGGTGCTCCTGTAACTCTGTTGAGCATGGTAATCAAATCTCTGTACTCCTCCTGGAAATCAATCCTGTGTGGTGTGTTCGGTACCTTGCTCAGACGGGGACGACTCTTGAGTAGCCAGTTCTTGTTGATTATGCTTAGGCAAGCATCTGGATCATCATCGTACACTGATCTGGCTCCTTCAATGCTCTTGTATATCATGTCCCTGTGCTCTGGAAGATGGAAAGCCTCACTTATGGCTTCCTCTGAAAGGTACGCCAAAGTGTTTCCCTCATTGGACACAATTGTCCTGGACTGTGGATTGTAGTGACGGGCACACTCGATCATCAACTCGTGGCACTGAATGGCTGGAGGAAAACCGGCCGCCTTGATGATGCCACTCTCTATAATTCTCTGGGCGACAGGTGATGGCTTGCCGATGTAAGGGACCTCTCGAAACTTCTTCGTGCTAAAGTTCCCCAAGTTGGTATCTCCAATGTTGCTCCATTTAGACACGATCTTGGTCTCTACTTCTTCGGTCTTCTGATCTTCTTTCATGAGAGCCGAGCGACTGGTGGATGCTCCCGCCTTTGGGGTCGCCATACCTACACAACATTTCATTATAAGAAATAGATTTTGCAATAAATAACGTAAATAAGAGAGATAAATTTTAGGAAACCTCATGATAAGTCTCTAGAGTTATCATTTCCTAAAATACAACGATTGAGCCAAGAGATTCAAAATTCAAAATTGCAAAATTTGGAATATGACGATGAATGAATAAAGCAATAATAATTAAATCGCCATACCTCGATAGAGAGCTAACTCTAGAATGCAAAAACAAAATTCGCCTAGGCAAAATTTGAGGTATAAGATAATCTTCAATATGATTTCCTCAAAATCGACTTCGCCACCTCTGGAGAGAACGTGATCTTCAAGTATTGCCTTAGACGTGGTCTTAAATGATCTTCAAATTCGCCTTTGGCGTGGTCTTAGATGGATCTCCAAGTTCGCCCTTGGTGTGGTCTTCAAATTCGCACCACCTTTTGATAACTAAGCGCCACCCTTGGATGAATGAAATTCGCACCACCTTTGGTCTTCAACGCAATTCGCACTATATTCGCCTCTTCTTGATTCGCATGAAGAAAGGTAAAAATGATTATGTGAAAATGAACATTTCACTCCCCTTATAAATAGCGCTCATATCCTTTCACCCCTTAGGCCGACTTGACAAATAAAACCATTTTTAAATGATTTGCAATAAAATAACAAGGCCGACTTGCCTAATTGGGCGATTCAAATCGATTTTATATTAACTAAATAATTAATTATTAATGCCTTGCGTTTTTTAAATGAGAATTTCGATTTTTAATAAAGGCAAAAAATAATTAATAAAAGATAACGCCATATTAAATGCTAAATAAAAATGGATTTTCAAATTTTTTTAAATCGATTTAGCATTTAAGGAAAATTTGAATTGTTTAATTTGGCGCCAAAACTGGAAAAAAAAGGAAGGGACGTACCTCATCGCTCTGGTCCCTTGGAGAGGGACAGGAGCGATTTACCATTTTTGTCTTGATTTTGCATTTCTTACGTCCAACTCCTTCATCTCCACGTTGAAAATCAATCATCTTGATGGGTCCTTCGAATTTGATCGCCTTGTGTGCGCATATGGGTGTCCTTTAAGTGCATATCGCCCTGGTCCTTGTCCAAAGGACAGGAGCGATCTTCTAATTTCCACGTTCAATATGCATCTTTGTTCCTCGATCTTTCATTATTGGCGAATAACACCTATGCTTGTTCCTTTTGCGTTTGCTCCATCTTTCTTCATTATGTGTTTGGACGCATTAAAGGGATCATCGCCCTTGTCCCTTAGAGAGGGACAGGAGCGATCCACGTTTTCTCCTTAACCTTGGCAATTTTAAACTTCAATCTTCTTTGCAATGTCTTCCAAACGATGTCCCTTGCCTCGCTTATCCTCGCCTAACTTTGATCGTGAAGGATCGTGAGTGTTTTTAATGATATCGCCCTGGGCCTTGTCCAAAGGACAGGAGCGATGTGAGGCTTTTACATTATTTGGCGATGTTTGGACGTTCAAAACCCTTGCGAATTATCTTCAAACGATGCCTTGGACCATATGCTAACTTAGGACGTCTTGACTTAGCTTGATCTTGAAGCAAAACAAGGAATCCAAAGCAAATCGCCCTGGTCCCTTGGAGAGGGACAGGAGCGATATAGTCTCCATGCTCAAAATGATGATCATTTCACGTTCAAAACTCTTGTTTATCATCTTTTTATCATACCATGGACCCTCTAAAACATTGCAACGTCTTGTCCATACGTAAATTTTGCATGAAATGGCCAATGCATCTAACATCGCCCTGGTCCTTTCCTGAGGGACAGGAGCGATCTATGTTATAGGGTGTCAATTTCTTCATTTTAACGTCCTTTGAGTGTTTGCGCATGATGAAGACGCCTTGAAGTGTCCCTCGCCACCTTGTCTTGACTTGTGTCGACCTTGAACTTTGGAGGAATGACCTTGAACTTGCGTAGGGAGTATTATCATCATTGTATCGCCCTGGTCCCTTGGAGAGGGACAGGAGCGATCCTTCCCTTGTGGCCACTATCTCACTTTGCCAGGTTCCAAGTTTATATTCAACGGACTCGTCCCTCTTCACTCTATTCGTCCATGCCTTGACATCATCCGTAACCTTGCAAGAAAAGCAATTATATCAAAAATCGCTCTGGTCCCTTCCTGAGGGACAGGAGCGAACTAGGCATTTAACACTGTTATGGACGTCCCAAAAAATCTTCAATTTATATTCAACGCATTTATCTCGTGTCTTTCCTTGTTTTTGAACGTAAACTTGCCTTGACCTTTGTCTGGATTTTGCATAATGAAGGAAATCGCTCTGGTCCCTGGGAGAGGGACGAGAGCTACAAGGTACCTTGCCCTGGTCCCTTGGAGAGGGACAGGAGCGATTTGGTCAATATAGGTCATTCTCCTTCGTTTTTGCATCTCAAATTATATTCATTTGGCAAAGCATCTTCCTTCGGACCCTTTCAAATTGTTAAGTTTTCAAAATCTTGCAAGGACAAGGCGAAATTTGAATTGTAGCTCCGGTCCTTCACTGAGGGACAGGAGCGATTTTCCTCCTGGAGGCATTTCTGTGCTCATGAAAATCTTCAATTTATATTCAATGGAAAGATCTCGCCGTTCTCCATCACTTCCAACTTGAAATTTGTCTGGACTCTGCAGGGATGATGAAATATTTGAAAATGAGCTCCCGTCCTTCACTGAGGGACAGGAGCGATTTTGCTCCTACAGGCCAAAATAACAAGATTTTTCACATTTTAGCACTTCACGAGGCGAAAACAAATCAATTCCAATGCCCAGGATCAAAATTCAAAAAAGTCAAAATTTGGTCAAAATATTCAATCGGACAAAAATTCACATTGACGGTCAACACTTAGACAAATTCAAGCTCTGCATTAACATTCCAATTGAAAATTAGACCATTTTGGCGAATTCATTGCATTCAAAATTTGCATCCTAGAAAAGGAAGCTCAAAAGCTCTCAAAAACGACTGGATTTTGGCCTGAAAAGACAAAATTTAAAACCCTAAGGTTTGACCCTAAACCCAGACGACCAACTGACTAACAAAACCCTAAAAACGAAAGCGAAAACGAGCGAAAAACAAGCAAAAAGAGGGGGTCCCCATTTGCGATGGGGCGATGTGTGAAATGGTCACAACAAAGACTTAGTTAGAATTTCATCAAATATCATTCATTGCTCTTACATTCTTAGTGTTAGGATTAGATCTTTTCCTCACCCTCATCTTTTTTCCTTTTTTCAAATCTAAGCTAGTAAAATCCTGCGTTCCAGCAATATTCAAAGCAAATCAGAAGTTCAGTCATCAAATGTAAGTCCCCTTGTGATTCCAGCAAAATCACATCATACCACAAAGAGCTTATCCACACATAGAGATCCTACATACAAAGAACCTTGAAGTCATCCCGATTGATCCTTTTCGCGACATCTTCAGCATTCGGAGACTTTATTCAAGAGAGGATAAGGTACCTTTAGGTATTTTATTCTGTGTTCGCATGTGCATAAAAAACACATCAACAACCCCATAGAAAATATTTTCTAGATTATGTTCAAGGTGATTTTGGACAGGTATATTTGGGTGATGATGAGCCCTGTCAAATTGTTGGAAAAGGAAAGATAAAGATCAAGTTGCAGAATGGAAATGACTGGTTTTTGCAGGAGGTAAGACATGTTCCTAATTTAAGAAGAAATTTAATTTCTGCAGGGCAACTAGGTAGTGAAGGTTGCATAGTTACCCTCTCAGACAGTATGTGGAAGGTCGCTAAAGGATCATTAGTAATAGCTAAAGGTGCGAAGGTAGGCACATTATATCTGTGTATAGGTAACACTTACTCTACCCTAGCTGCTACAGATAAAGTTATTGCAGAGACAACAACAATAAATGTTGAAAGAACAGTTTCGATAATTTGGCACCATAGGCTTGGGCACATGAGTGAGAAAGGGATGAAAACCCTTCACTCCAAAAATCTATTGCCAGGACTAAAGAAGATTGATTTAGAGTTCTGTGAAAATTGTGTTTATGGTAAACAGAAAAGAGTCAGATTTCTCAAGGTTGGGAAAGAGAAGAAGAGTGAGAAGTTAGAGCTTGTACATTCAGATGTATGGGGACCGGCTCAGGTATCATCTCTTGGTGGCTCTTGTTATTATGTTATTTTTATTGATGACTCAACCAGAAAAACATGGGTATATTTCCTAAAACAAAAATCAGATGTTTTTGAAACTTTTAAGAAATGGAAAGCTTTGGTTGAGAATGAGATAGGAAAAAAGTTGAAGTGTCTCAGATCGGATAATGGAGGTGAGTATTGCAGCAAAGCATTTGAAGATTACTGCTCCTTAAATGGGATTCGAAAGCAGAAGACAGTTCCAGGAACTCCACAGGAAAATGGTGTGTCAGAGAGAATGAATAGGACTATCATGGAACGCGCGAGGAGCATGAGATTGCATGCTGGATTGCCCTTACATTTTTGGGCAGATGTTGTACATACTGCTGTCTATTTGATAAATAGAGGACCTTCAACCCCTTTGGATGGTGGTATTCCAGAGGAGGCATGGCCTAGTAAAAAGGTAAATTATTCTTTTCTAAAAACTTTTGGTTGCGAAGCTTTTGTCCATGTTGATAAAGAAAACAGAACCAAGCTTGATGCTAAATCTCAGAAATGTACCTTCATTGGATATGGGATAGATGAATATGGCTATCGGTTATGAGATTTTGAAAATAAGAAAATAATTAGAAGTAGAGATGTTATATTCAATGAGAAGGTTATGTATAAAGAACAGATGCAGGAAAAGAAGCATGAATAGGACAAACAAGAATATGTGGTGTTGGATGAGATTCCTGAAAATGAAATGCCACAGGTACCTGATGCTCAGCAACAATAGATTGTCCCACAAACTCCTGCAAGTGTTAGACATTCTATGAGGACAAGTAGACCCACTGAAAGATTTTCTCCTTCTTTGTATTCTATTTATTAACGGATTCTGGTGAACCAGAAGAATATGAAGAAGCAATGCAGGTAGATGCCAAACAACAGTGGGAGCTAGGCATGAAAGAGGAGATGGACTCCTTGATGAAAAATAAGACTTGGGACTTAGTCCCTTTACCTGCAGAAAAAAGAGTCTTTCCTAACAAATGGGTTTATCGGCTGAAGGAGGAGGAAGGAGGTCAGAAAAGATATAAGGCCAGACTTGTGGTAAAAGGTTTTGCACAGAAAAAGGGTATAGATTATGATGAAATATTTTCTCCAGTTGTAAAAATGACTTCAATTAGAACTGTACTTAGTCTTATGGCTGCAGATGATTTACATCTTGAACAATTAGATGTGAAAACAACTTTTCTCCATGGAGATTTGGAGGAGGGAATTTACATGTTGCAACCACAGGGATATGAGGTCAAAGGTAAGGAGAACTTGGTGTGCAGGTTGAAGAAAAGTCTGTATGGCCTAAAGCAAGCACCCCGACAATGGTATTTAAAATTTGATAGTTTCATGGCTGAACACGGTTATCAAGGATGTCATTTTGATCATTGTGTATATTTTAAGAGATTTGATAATGGCAGTTATATTATCCTGTTGCTTTATGTTGATGACATGCTTGTTGCTGGGTCTAACATGCAACATATAAATGATCTTAAACAGAAATTACCCAGGTCATTTGCTATGAAGGATTTCGGTGCAGCTAAGCAAATTCTCAATATGAAGATTACACGGGACAGGAAAAATAGAACCTTGAATTTGTCCCAAAGTGAGTATATAAAGAAGGTGTTGAAAAGATTTAACATGCAGGATGCAAAAGCAATTAGTACACCTTTGGCCAGTCATTTCAAATTGACTAAGGAGATGTGCCCAAAGGCACAGGAAGCGGTTAATAAAATGTCTAACATCCCGTATTCATCAATTGTTGGCAGTCTGATGTATGCAATGGTATGCACAAGGCCAAATATTGCACATGCAGTGGGAGTTGTGAGCAGGTTTATGAGTAATCCGGGTATGGAACATTGGAATGCTGTGAAATGGATTCTTAGGTATTTGAAAGGAACTACTACGAAGGCATTATGTTTCAAAGGATTTAATGCTGCTCTGAGTGGATTTGTTGACTCTGATCTAGCGGGTGATATTGATTCACGGAGGAGTACTACAGGGTATGTTTTTACTATAAGGGGAACTGCAGTCAGTTAGATTTCTAGGTTGCAAAAGGTTGTTGCACTTTCAACCACTGAAGTTGAGTATGTTGCTGCTACAGAAGCCAACAAGGAGATGATTTGGTTGCAATGTTTTTTGGAGGAATTGGGTTAGACACAAGAAGATAGCCCATTGTATACTGATAGCCAGAGTGCCATTCATCTTGCGAAGAACTCTGCTTTTCATTCAAGGACAAAGCACATTCAGCTCAGGTACCACTTCATCCAGATTGTTTTGGAGGAGGGTCAGTTATGGCTTGAGAAGATTCACACAAGTGAGAATCCTGCCGATATGTTCACGAAGGCAATTCCACAAGAGAAGCTGATTTCTTCATTAGTTTCTGTTGGTCTTCTTGATTGATAATTGTGGAATTTATACTAGTTGAGTCCTAGTGTTTTATCCAGCGGATGTTGCATGTACAGTGGTGTCGTGTAGTATCAGTCTCCAAATGGGAGATTGTTAAAATGTGGTGATTGATCAACAAAGTATTGTACACTCAGAAAACCGACATTGTAATAAAACCCTAAAAAGGCCGACTTTGTTTGTTGCCCTAAAAAGGCATGTTATAAGCGGCTGGGATGCTTAAGGCATTGTAAGGTTGATGTACTGTTTTTGCTGGATAATAAGAAAGATTGGACGACTGTGTATGGTGGACGTAACCCATTCTGGGTGAACCACGTTAAATCTCTGTGTTATCTGTGTCCTATTTTATTTCTTTATCTTTTGTATTTAAATCTGCATATAATTGTTAGTTCATATTTGCTTCGGATCTGCTTGAAACCCTAACACTGGGTTCACACATGAATTGACTGAGAGCGTTTGTTGCATATCAAATGTCTGTCCTAGTATTTACCAAGTACATCAATGATCCAATTATTTGTCAATAGAGAGTAGGATCGACTGATTCTGACTCAGAGGCTACATCTTTTAGTTTATGTAGATTCGTTTCCATGGGTGTAGACATAGGTTTGTTGTCCATCATTCCAAATCTGTTTAGAATATCAATATTGTATTTACCTTGATTTAGAATGATATAATTGTCTTCTTGCCATACTTCTAGTCCCAGAAAGTAATGCAGGAGACCCAAGTCTTTCATATCAAATTCAAAAGCCAGATCTTGTTTGCATTTTATGATGAGATGATCTTCACCTATGATTAATAAATCATCAACATAAAGGATAAGAATTAACATGTTACCATTTGTTACTTTGAAGTAGAGGTTAGGATCTGCTTCATTCTTGGAGAATCCTAACTTGATGAAGTAACTATCTATTCTTTCATACCAGGCTCTAGGGGCTTGTTTGAGCCCATAGAGAGCCTTCTTCAATTTGCAAACATGAGAAGTACTATTATGAATAGTGAAACCTTCAGGTTGCTCTAGGTATACTTCTTCTATGATACCATTCAGAAATGCAGTCTTTACATCCATCTGGTGTATTTTCCATCCTTTTGAGGCGTCAATAACAATTATGGTCCTTACTGAAGTGTACCAAGCGACTGGGGCAAATGTTTCTTCATAATCAATTTCGGCATTTTGAGAGAACCCTCTGGCAACAAATCTAGCTTTGTGTTTTTCAATACTTCCATTTGCTGCATGTTTGATTTTAAATAGCCATCTAGATGAAACAACTGATTTTTCTTTAGGTCTAGGCACAATATCCCAGACATCATTCTTTAGAATGGATTGGTACTCTTCGATCATGGCATCCTTCCAAACTTGATGTTTTAAGGCTTCTTCAACATTTGGAGGTTCGGATTTAATGAGTTCACTCATAAGGGCAACATAGTTTAAATAACCTCTGGGTTTCTTGCTTTCTCTAAATGTCCCCTTGGGTGCAACATAGATCTTTGCTTCTTCAATTATTTTCCTTGCCCAAAGTGGTCTTTTTTAGTTAGTAGCAGGTTCAAGAGGTTCAGGAGTACAATTCATAGGTTCATTATCTTCTACAAGTATCTCCTTCTGAATCTCTGTGCCAGGATCCCCGGTCATGTCTTGAGAAGACTCATTATCTGCTTCATTAGTGTTTTTAGAAATTTTGAATGCAATGTCTTCTTCAAAAGTTGCATCTCTGCTAAGCTCAATTATTTTTTGATCGGGAACATATATCTTGTAGGCTTTGGATGTTTCACTATAACCAACAAATATCCCTTTCTTTCTTGATGGCTCTAGTTGGATCTTTTTCCTTGGGAATGTGAATAAAGACTGGACAGCCAAATATTATTAAGTGACTTAAGTTAGGCTTATTTCCTGTGAATGCTTCTTCAGGAGTTATATTGTCAAGAATAGAATGAGGACATCTATTTTGTATGTAAACAACGATGTTAGAGGCTTCAGCCCAAAATGAGGTGTGAAGGTTTTGATCATGCATAATAGCCTTGGCCGCTTCTACTATGGTCCAATTTTTCCTTTCAACTACCCCATTTTGTTGAGGGTTGTAAGGAACAGTGTACTCCCTCTTAATCCTGGTTGTATTACAAAATTCTTTAAAGTTTTCAGAGATATATTCTCCCCCATTATCTGACCTTAGAGTTTTAATTATTTCCCCAGTCATGTTTTCAACTAAGGCCTTAAATTCCTTAAATTTTGATAGTACTTCATTAGATTATTTAAGTTTTAGAAAGTAAATCCAGGTGTTCTTGGAGTAGTCATCAACAAAACTAACATAGTACAAAAATCCCCCTAAGGAGGATACTATCATTGGACCACACAAGTCAGTGTGAATAAGTTCAAGTATATTTTTGGATTTGTTCTCACTACAATGAAAAGTCCCCTTAGAGTTCTTACCTAAAGCACAACCCTTGCATATCCCTTTGTGTTCTTGATTTAATTTAGGTAGTCCTGTAACAAGTTTTTCTATAGAAGGTAGGGCACAGAAGTGAAGATGTCCTAACCTTCTATGCCATATTTCATTAGTAGTGGAAACATCATGAGTTAAGGCTTGGTTTGAACATTGCAAAGTTTGTATAAACACCCATCTTGAATCCCTATTGTGTATGCCTTCTTTATGTTTGAGTTCTTAAGCCAGGTTAGAACTTTCCCATCCAAGAAGGTGATTCGATACCCTTTGTCTTCAAGGGCTGAGATAGAAACCAGATTTCTTTTGATCCCTGATACAAATATTACTCCTGTTAGTTGAAGAGAAACTCCAGATTTTAGTTGAACTATATAGGCCTTGATTCCTTTCACAGGGTAGGTGGAGTTATCTCCTATGGTAACTTCCTCATTTGGGTTTTCTTCAAAACTATCCAGTTGCTCTTTGAATCCCATTATATGATGAGATGCTCCGCTGTCAATGACCCAAGTATTCCTGTTAGTCGTTAATTCACTTGATAGGGCTGAAAAGAATATCATTTTCTCTGTATCTTTGTCTTTGCTAACTTCAGCTAATGAGGCTTGATTATTGAGTCTTTACGGGCACTTCACAACAAGGTGTCCATATTGGTCACATCTATAGCATTGTACCTTAGACATGTCCTTCCTTCTTTTGAATGAATGCTTATTGTTGTCTCTTCCCCTTTTTCGTTTGAAGTTTCCTTTCTTCCCTTTCTTGTGAGAATTTGTGTTCAATACTTGAATCTCTCCATTAGTATTGTTTAGCCCAATACCTCTAGTTGTTAGTCTGGACTCTTCCTGAATATAGTCGGTTTTTAGTTGATCAAACTTTGGAAATTTGGATCGTGCGCTTATCCCTTGAATAAATGCTTCCCAAGATGTAGGAAGTCCGTTGAGTGCCAGCATTGTTAATTCTTTGTTATCAATTGTATGTCCAATTGCAGATAATTGATCCCTTAACTCAGTTATTCTCATGAAATAAGATGTAATAGATTCACCCTTGTTCATTTTTACATGATGCAATTGTTGTTTTAGTGAGAGAGCTCGACTGGTGTTGTTAATCTCATACATGTCTCCTAGGAAGGTAAACATGGCATGTGCAGTGTCCAACTTTGATATAACAGGAACTATATGATCTTTTACTGCATCTACTATGATCTTCATGGCTTTGTTGTTGCTCTTTTTCCATTGGATTTTCTCATCTTCATCATCTGGTATAGGTACCGTATTTTCCACAAATGTGTCTAATTCTTGTTCTCTAAGTGTCATCATTAATTTGAGTTTCCATGAGACGAAATTTGTGGCACCCTCGAGTCTGTCTTCAAATCTAATTCCATTCACCATGATTGCTATTTTCTTCTTGATGGTGTTTTGGATTTTATGTAATTATATTTGCTCTTGGTATTATTTTCAATGTGGCTCTGATACCATGTTAAGGAAATAGGATCAGATTATGATACCTTTTTTCTTTTTTTTATGTATGCGCTCCTTGATCTGATAACTGATTCAGGTTTACTGCTGTTGTGAACAGGTAAGTTTGATTTGTAAGCTTGTAAGAATACGATTCAAAACAACGAAAGATCGCTGCACTTGTAATGGCACTGGTTTTTACGTTATGTGTTTTCCAAATGCAGGCCGAATGAATATAAGTATGCGGAGAGAGACATGTCCATGTAGAGACATGTCTCTACATGGACTAAGTCCACATAGGGGCATGCCTCTACATGAGACATGTTTGTTCATGTATAATCAACGATAACAAGGCATAACCAATGTTTTATTTATCGTTGTGGTTAATATCGATTTCTCTAAATCGATAATGATTATTGCGTTAATGATAATTTCGGAGCACAGTTAATTTATTCGATTCAGTCAGCATAAATCGCTTATTTAATAATTATTAGTTAGTGATAACATAATGATCTCCATATACTGATTAGACAGTTGTTTCTTGATCAACTTAATCTGACCAAAGCTACAACATTAACAAAACCTTGTTTGCAAATTATTATGCATCTATCTACGAATCTCAGTCTGATTTTCAATGTGAATCTGCAAACAAAGGAAGGAAAAATTAAAAAACCATGAGGAATACCAAAATAAGGCATATTGGATCAAGGATAGACTACTTGTTAAGGGAGTCATCTTTGAATACCAAAAATGTTGATAGGTTGCAGTAAGTGAAAGAAAATTCTTTTATAGTAGTGGTTTGTCACTTTGGTGAAAAGAAGACTTTGGTCAACTCAGTAAGGTATATGTATTGATCTACCATGTACAAGTATGTGGCCAATTTAATTCAAGGTTTTGCATTGTTGTCCACTAGCAAACCTATTGTAAGGAAAGAGGGCATGCATATCCCTTGCTAGGTCGTAATGTCACATGATATATTTAGGGCAATTAATTTTACCAGCCTTGAAATTATGCAAAGAGGAGTCAAACAAACCCTAAATCCACTTCAATATTTACTTGCAGCATAGAAATAAGAAAGAAAAACATATACTACAACCCCTAGATTATTAAGGTTACATAGCAGATCTCACAACCCAAATTTTGGCTTCAAACTGTATTATTTAATCATTAAACAATAAACGCTAATATACTCCACCCAAGTCGAACACAAACAAGGGCATCTCATTTCATTCACATAAATAACAGCATCTATATAGATTAAATGATCAGGAGCACTTTACAAAACATTGCTACCACAGTTATAACAAGGTAAAATATAGTCTTCACAAAATAACGACCCATGATTGCACAATCACATAACAAGAAGATAGTACAACGTTTACAAAAGATTCAAATAAAAAACATCTATTAAAAGCAACTGAAATATAAAGTGTTACAATATTCTATTATCACAATTAGGGAAAACTAAAACACAAAGCTTACATCCACGACAATTGTAAGTTGTTGGTTAACAGATTTGTCCTTCTTAAATACCTTTCAAAAATGACTCATAAATGCCCAAATTGAAAGACAACAAAAGAACCAATAGTTGAGTCACTTGCAATCGTAAGTGCAAGTGCTCTCTAAATTTTGATATGAAGGTACAACTCCCTTCGTTGGATAAAATGTATATTTTCTGAATATGCTTTTAACCAGAAAGCAATAAAGGAAAATTAGCATCTACCCATAACCATGAAAGTAGATGTGAAAAACAAATTTATAATGAAGTGAATGAAGATAAGTAAAACACAGTTTAATTACTCACACCCACGAAAATACCCTTTCCAATAGATCAAAATGCTATAGACTCTGATCGAGTCTCTCTCATGCCTCAAAGGATAAGGGGGATCAGAATATCCAAACAAAGAGCTAACAGCAGATTTCTTTCAAACATACAAATTGTTTCTGAAATCAAAGTTTCAGAATTAAATGCATACACAGTTTAATGTAATAGAAAAGGCAATCAAAGGTAATCACAAGAGAAACAAAGCTCATTGTAATCAAAAGAAACTATTGACAAATGCATAGATCAACAAAATTTTCTTCATTCCATCAATGCCAAAATGTGGGCTCACAGACTCTTAACACTTCTGAAAAATAAAACTGTGCAGTCCAGAAAACAACGCTGCCCCCTCTTTTTTTAACAGCAGAAAGAGAAAAAAAAAAGAAGAACCCTGCTCTTTTCTTTCATTACATATATATAGCCTCTTTTTTTTTAAAGAGACTTTCAGTTATCAATAACTGCTTCTTGAAAAGATTATTAATTAATATTTTCTTTTATTTTTTATCTTCTATTCTTTTCTAAGAAATATTTGTAGAAAATTTTAATTAAACACATCTAATTATGTGTTGACAGGTGGACATATTTTTTATATCTCCAGGATAAATTATTATCTGGATCTCCATTTCAAAAGAGTCCCCACCGTGAGCTTCTCATAATAATCTTTTTCTCAGAATTTTTTATAGACCCGTACTCGGAGATCAATAACTTTTGACCTCGATAATATTTTGCCAATCACTCCAATGAGGATTACATATCAAAAATTCAGCGGATCCAATAGTTTAATTGATAGTTATGCCCCCCGCACAGAGACTGATTTTTCTGTCGAAAAATAAAGACTCAGAAAATTCGTGGTTACAGGTTGCATTGCAAACTACAAACAATATACATGCCAATGTTATTGGATTATTGAACTCACTGAATTTTGAACTCACACACTCTGAACCTGCATCTGTTTAATCTGATGAATCTCTAAACTTTGAATTTGAACCTGTGAACCTTGAACTTTGAACCTACGAACCTTGAACCTTGAACTTGCGAACCTTGAACCTTGAACCTGCGGGGTTCAATCGGAAGGTTCAAAATTACAAATTTTGCCCACAATATGCTTCATTTATCACTTTGTTTTCATAGTTAGCTGCGCGTTGAACATTTGAACCTTGAACCTTGAACCAAAGAAGATTCAAAGTTCAAGTTCAATGACCAAAAATTACAAAGACCTTACATTCATAAAACCTAAAGTTGCGATACAACCCGCTCCAGTTGAACTCGAACTTTGAACTTTGCAGAGGTTCAACCGACAAGTTCAGTTCAAACAAAAACCAAGACTTACACAAGCCCTGACTAAATGAACACTCCTTATTTTGAGGACGCGGGAGACATAGTGCAAGCAAAAATATGGAGGGTAACATAAGTGTTGTGCAAACTCCACATTGTTGATTCAGTCATCATTAAAGCTCAAGCATAACGTCTACGTGAGACCACTCCTTCAACCAAAGGGGCTTTACAGTTTTTGTCCTCAAACACAAGAATACAAGATTTTTGTCTACCAACCTCTAGATTCATGGGTTTCCATCCTCAGATGTAGACACTTGAACAACAAGTGCTCATGGCAATTTTAAGTTAGGGTTTGGTTGGATTGTTAAAGATACCCCTTCCATCCATCTCTATGATCTTAAGACACCCGAAAATAGTGTTGTAAATCTCATAGCAGTCTTCGTCCTAGGTCTAGTACATGGGAATGGCTTCCCATACCTGTGGATCATTGTTTTCCTTCACATTGAGCCAACAATGGCATCCACCCATGAGGAAACAAACTTGGAAACTATAGATAAGGGTACCTTGCAACCTACAACTATCCTTAGAACATATGGTGGTAAGCCCCTTTGGATTTGAAATCCTAACTACGACATTAATGGCAATTTTTGGCTTCCTTCTAGTGTCTTGTGCTAGACATCCAAACAACTCAACTTCAAGAGTAGTGGGACAAATGTCAGTACCGTGTGAAATGCCGCAAGGTTCCAGATCATCACTTTGTGCATCAATGGTGTTCCTAACAATGTGGCATTTTGCAAGAGACAATGAAACATGGTGGGAATGCTTGAGCTTGAAGGTTGTGGGTGGTTCATCGTTTGTGCCTTTTGTTATTTCAAAGGGAAGGGTTCCAATGTTTGGGCTAAGGTGCAAGGTGGATCGATGTTTGTCAAAAAGGTATGATTGCAGGCGAAATTTTGAAGTTCCAATAAAGAGAGGAGTGAAAGAGTGGAGTTGTAGGGAGGAGTAAATGTAGGCGAAGGTCTAATATCCCAATGGAGATTAAGAGGAAAGCAGACTTGAGAAGAGAGGCATGCTAGGGAGGATAACTCCGCCACTCTGACTACTCAAACAGACTTAGGAGCTTTCCTAGCTTTCACTCTCAAGACCCTTTGGAGTCTTACGTGGACATGGGAGACTATGGGGAAGGAGTTAAGGACTTACTTGCAAAATGGGATTGGGGAAAATGCAAGGGTTAGGAAATGGGCATTTTAGGTCCATTACATGAGTTGTAGGGAAAGGGAACATGATTTGTTTGCCTTCATGGAGTATTACTTGAAAGGTTGTGGTCAAACAAACACTAGCTCTCTTACTTCAAAGGTCCACTCCATCCAATGGCAATCAACATACATATTTTGCTAGTTTTGTGCCTACTAGAGATTATTTTTGAGTGAGTGTTCAGTGTGCTAGATCAAATCACTTGCTCCTAAAACCCTACTATCAAAACAAGAAAGGTCAACAAAACTCCTAGCTTCATACCTATATGGTTCCATGAAGGGTGTCATCCCAAACGACATGTGATGAGTAGTATTTTAGAAATGCTCTGCCAAATGAACCCATTTTATCCACACCTTCTACTTGTTAACCACATAGTTTCCTAGATAGCCTTCTACCCATTTATTTACTATTTTAATTTGTTACTCCAATTTGGGGTGGTAGTTAGTGTCAGATTGTTTAGTTTCTGCCAAACAAAAGAGATCTTGCCAAAATAAGCTCAAGAGCTGAATATCCCTATTGCTAACAATGTTTTTTAGGCAATCCATTAAGCCTAAACACTTCTTTGAAGAACAATTCAATGACCTATGATGCTTTATAGTCTGAGGAAATGACAAAAAAGTGGGTATATTTCACGAGTCTATCCACAATCATATATATACAACCCTTGATGTGGACCTTAGGAAGTACCACGATAAATTCCATTGAGATGGTCTCCCATTTTTGCTTGAGAATTGGCAACGGCTATAACAAACTCGCCAAAAATGACTACTCGCTTTGTTTTGTTGGCAAAGGGCACATTCCCAAGTGTGTCAAAGAATGCCACCTTGAGTCATTTCTAGGTGAATCTGTCTCTTTCTTGTTAGTTTTAAAATACCCCTAGTGGCCTACCAAAGGCGAGTCATGGGCTTCCCTAAAAAAATTCACCCTCATTTCAGATTATAGTACTAAATAAATCATATTCTTGTAAAAAATGAGTTTGTTGGATACTTAGTACCTATCGTCTAGTAACTAACCTTCCAAAACATCAACAACAAAGGTATTCTTGTGTAATATCTCTTATATTTTGAGTATTTACATTTATTTATTTGTTCATGAATATTACTATTGACCATTATTCACAATAATTATTAAATAAATATTGATTTGCCTTTATAATCACAATCAATAATTATTATTAACTAATATTCACAATAATTATTAAATAGACCCAATAAATATTAATTTGCAATCAATAATAATTAATATTAATTATTAAGAGACACAATAAATATCAATTTACAATCAATAATAATTACAGCTATCGATGCATATACATAAGTATATACAGTGATTCCTATATCTTGAAATATATACAACAATTCCTATACAGCAATAAGGTCAAGGCAAGGGTAGTGTAGCGATAAAAATAAGAGGTATACCTATATTATTGCATGTGTTATTACACCCAAACAGCAACCGGTTCTTAGTAAGAAGGCATGGGTAATTTCATTAAGATAACAAACAACGGGTTAGTCAGCAAGACGTAAAGGTTATAATTAAAAGAGACTTTACTTTTAGAAGGGGACGTGGCTATGAGGACATGACTCTCCAATACCAATGGAGAGATATATATTGCAGATCATCACTCAAAGGATAGGAGGGATATAAAAAAAAATATAAAACAAATAATACCAATAAAATCAGATCGGAACTGATATTAAGTTACAGTGAGTAACATTCTTGTTCTGGGTAGTATGCATGCTATGCACTTCATATGTATGATTAATATATGAACTCTGTTGATGTTCTTATAGAGGATTTAATAGTATTATAAATATTGATGATATATATAATAATTATAATTATTATAATATTTTCTGGAAACTACTCTGCAGTAATATATATTATAATAACATCTGAAAATAAATAAATAAAATATAATATATATTTATAATGTCTTAATCAGATAAATAACAATACTAGATTGTAAATCAGAAAGAGCTTATAAACAGTAAGAAGAATTTGTTTATATGTAATTCTTGTTACTACTGTCAGTATTTAAGAAGTTGGGAATTGAGATGTTTCCAAAGAGGGGCAATCTAGATCCAAACAATAGGGTGATTCCCAAGAGAGGGTGGGGATCAGCGTCCCAAGAACATTGAGGGACAGGGTCCCAAGATAGGGTAAGGGCTTGAATTTGTAAACTTTGAGGGAACCTATTGTATTTGGTATCTAAGCGCTTTGGTAACATTCCCATCCTCTTCTTCCTTCAAACTGAAGTAGTAACAAAGTTTGACACTTGCATTAAGAATTACGGATGTATGATAGATGAGCAAGTTACTTATTAATAAATTAATTGATTGAACTATGGAATATAACTGATTTGATTCATGTTAAGATAGAATTGTCTCCTAATCAATTTAGTTTAAGTCATAAGTACATTGAAATAGGATAATTATGGTTATAACAGGCCTAAACCTAGTAGGGGACATTACATCTTGGCATATTCTACTATGATATTAGCTTTCCAATCCACAGAGATGTTGGCCATTAATATCAAAGTTGGTCCTCCTAAATAAAGCATCAAAAACTGTAAATGTATTTCAATTTTCAATTCAAGGTGCAAGTTATATTCAAGGTTATTTTTCTTTTCAAGTATATGTTAATTCACAATATAATAAATCTGATTATTATCTGGTATGTTGCAGATAGAGAAGGAGCATTTATAAATTTCGATGTTCTTCTCACAATCACCGATCGATATATATATATGCCAATAAGGAGGATCAAGCAATACCTTGACCGGTCATGTCTATTAGACATGACTGATCAAGATATTACTTAATCGCACCTCTTCAACCATAATTGTGTTTAACCGATACCAATCAATGTGCATATAATTAACAAGTAAATTAGACATGACCGATCAAGATATTACTTAATCGCACCTCTTCAACCATAATCGTGTTTAACCGATACCAATCGGTGTGCATATAATTAACAAGTAAAACCGATACCAATCGATATTCTGTGCTTTACGATTTGCAACCGATATTAATCGGTAGTTAGGCATTGGCTAAGAACCCGAGTTTGATCGGAATTTGCATGCAAGGTTATATATATATAAATCGAAGAATACGATCACAACAAGATCGTATATATGTGAATATCTATATGATTATTGATATAAGAAAAACCGAACATAATATATCGAAGAATAATCATCAAATAAAGGAATGATAACTAAAGTCTTATCATAGTCTATCGATGAGATAGATGATTGAATGAGAGACTTCATTTATCTCTCATTCAATCATTTATCTTACCGAGGCTATCATGTATCAACAAAAACAATGTTTCTTTTCCCCTTAATGTAGGCAATATCAAAATCAAATATTTGACATTTTCTCACCCATTGTTGCTACAACTCATTCAAATCCTTCTGACTGAGGAAATATTTCAAGTTGTTGTGATCCATCATACCCACAAACTAGCCACCAATTAGGTATTCTCTAAACTTTGTCAATGTGTGCATGATAGCCAACATCTTTTTATCATAGATTGACAATCTCCTTTACACCTTGAGTCTTTGACTCTCAAAGGAAATGGGTCGCTTATTTTGCATGAGCATGGATTTGATTCCCTTTCCAAAAGCAATGCATTCCCAAAAAAATGGAAGGGAAAAATCAGCCTTGAACCACAAGGATGTGTCCCCCCCCAAAAAAAAATCCCCACATTTCCAAGATAGGGACATTTTCAAGATGAGGGTACTAGGGGGAAATGTCCCCCTGCCACACCACCATTGTCCTAGGGATGTTGCTGAGACATGGGAGAGCTTGGGGATGGCAGGACTGTTGGAACATGTCCAACGTCTCCCCTCGGGATTTGTGACATGGTTTAACAACCTCCTATGAGATCCTTAACTGGGATAGTAGCAATTTCCTAAATAGGTGCATCTTTTGGGATAAATGGCCAACTCAACTCCCTTCAAGTGGTATCAGAGCAAGGTTGCAGGTTCAAATCCCCTAAAGTAACATTGAGGGGAAGATTGTTGGAATGTGTCCAACATCTCCCCTAGGGATTTGTGACATGGTTTAATAGCCTCTTGTGAGATCCTTAACTAGGATGGTAGCGGTTTCCTAAATAGGTGCATCTTTTTGGAGAAATAACCAGCTCAACTCCCTTTAGGGGCATCCTCAAGATGTCCTAGGGACTCCTAGGAGTCCCTTGACCATCCTAGGGATGTCTAGGAGTCTCCCATGGCCCCCAATTAGAATCTCCAACCCTAAATAAAAAATGGTGAAAATTTGTGAATATGACATTCGTAATGAAGGTTTCTAAGGTCTCAAAGGCCTTATTTGTGCTGCTTGTTGGGGGCTTCGCCCCTCAACGTCACCTCGTATCACGACAAGGAGCACATTAGGGGCATTGCTACTGACCCTTGGGTCCACTGGGGGTTTATCACCTAGATCCCTGCAATGGGCATTGTTCCTTGATCTCATTGGGGGCTCTATCCTCAAACACTTGCAAGGGATGCTACGCATTGACCCTGTTCGGGTCTCTAACCCAAACCCCACAAGGGGCATTGCCCCTTGACCCCAAATCCCCACCTTCCATTCTTATTGCTAATACAACCATTGCTATGTTTAAACTTCACTTAATATGCCAAACTTTTATTTCCAATTATTATACTTATTCTTGGTTCGCTCCCAAAGTTCCAAAACTTTGCCCACCATTGTTATTGTTCAAATTTCAATGCAATCATTTTCATGTTTTAGTTGTTTTATTAGTGTAAACTTTACATGCTGTGTCAAAATTTCATTTATAGTTTTTATCTTATTCCTTACACATATTTTTATAACTAATTTTTCAAGTACTATATGCATTTGTGCCACACCCCTGCCATGGCCTTTGGTCCCCCCATCCCCAAAACCCATACCTCAATGCTCCTCATTTCATTCACATTGATAACAATACATTGTATTATATTAAATGGTTGGGGGCACTTTGCAGAACAATGCCAGCACCTCCTTTCATTCACAAAATGGCCCCTGACTATGCAGTGACACAATAACAAAAGGGTACAATGTTTATGTTGGAAATATTGTCAATGATGTCAAAGGGGCTTGGACAAATTTGTCATTGATGTCAATGGAGAAATCTAAGGACATCATGTTGCTTCTTAAGGATGATCGAATCAGAAGCTGTATGCAAAAGTTTCATGAACAGCAGCATTAAATATAAATAAAAATATTTATTTCAACTCAGCAATTTATTATCAAATTGGGCCGACCCATCTTGCCCTATTTTGGCGACTCAAATTTATCCTTTGTGTGGGCTGACCTTCCATTATATGTTAAACTTATTTGGTGCGCAAATAAATATTATTTTATCGTGGGCCGATCTCCTAGAAGCTAGCGCCCAAATTAGCCAAACAAACAAAATAACTAAAAATCCATTATTGCTGGTTGGGGCCGACCTCTCCTATTTTTGGAGCCTATCTTTTGAGGAGTTCAAATAAAATGAAATATATTAAATGCTGATTGGGCCAACCTCTTTGGAGAGGTGTATTTTATGGGTGAAGAGGTGCATTTGCTGATATAAATAAGAGATCATTTGGAGCTTATTTTACCAAGTTTTTTCATTAAATATTATTATCAGATGTAGAGTAGAAAAAGGAAGAGTTAGAGCAGAAAACATGAAGAGTGTTTCAGATTTATGTTGAAGAAATTTGGAGAAGCTTTATGAAGGTAATATAGATAAAGACTGTGAAGAAATATATGCAGATTTAAGGGCAGACATCTGAGTGTTTCAATGCAGATTTAAGGGCAGATTTCTGAGTGTTTCAATGCAAGTTTAAAGGCAGATTTCTTAGTGTTTCAGGGCAGATTTAAGAGCAAATTTGTAAGTAAAATTAGAGCAGAACTTACGGCAGAAATACTTGTGGAAGCAGTGTAATCTTGCGATCAGAATTGTGAGTGTATCATAGCAAATATTCTATTCAGATCTGCGAAAGAACTCAGATTTGTGAAGGATAGACTTACATCATTTAAAGTCAGATTTGTGATTAGAATTGTGAGGGAAAGTATATCCGTATTCAGATCTTGTGAAGAATATCATCCATTGAAAAAGTTGTGGGTTGGTTCTCACAAAGCTTATAAGAGGGGACTGGTGTCTCCAATGGGTTCGTGCTCACAAAGTTTATAAGAGATGATAGGTGTCTCCAGTGGTTTGGTTCTCACAAATTCTATAAGAGAGGGGATTGGAGTATCCCGTAGGTTGGTGCCTACAAAGATTGCAAGAGGTTTTTATATATAAAGCAATATTTTGCCATGGATTTCTACTTCAAGGGTTTCAACATAAATCATGTTTTCTACTTGTGTGATTGTTACATCTTATGTGAATTATATTGTGCAATTGATATGCTTATGGTATTAAGTTTGAAAAATTAAAGATTTGCATTATATTTATTTGCTGCCCCCCTCTCAATATAATCGTGTGCTCTCCAGTTTACACAAGATTGAGATTGTAGATCATCTATTCAAAGCAAATAAACTATAAAATGTTAAAATATTTTCCTATCACAATTAGAGAAAACTAAAACACAAACCTTACATCCACAACAATTGTCAATGTCATGCAAAACCCATATCATTGATTTCAGCCACCTTAAAGCTTGAATATGACCTCTATGTAATACCACTCCTTTAGCCAAAGAGGTGTCCTCCAATGTGAGATCTTTAGGGTTTTCATCCCTTGACCTCCACTGATCTATGGGTTTTCATCTCCAAATATGGATGCTTGAACAAGTGCTCATAGTGATTTCAAGTTAAGGTTTGGTTGGTGTGTTCAAAGGTACCCCCTTCCATCCAAATCTGCAATCTTAAGGACACCCACAAGGAATGTTGGAAATTGCACAATGGTCTCTGTCTTGGGTATGGTACAAGGGAATGGTTTCTTGCACTCGTTGATCATTGTTTTCCTTCACATCAAGCTAGCAATGGCATACTTTTGTCCAGAAATAGACTTGGAAGGTATGGGGCCCCTCGCAACCTGCAACTATCCTTCGCAAGGAACCCCTTCAGTTTGAAGTTGAATCCTAACTACTACATTAATGGCAGTTGTTGGCTTCATTGTAGTGTGTCCTATTAGACTTCCATGCAATTTGACTTCAAGTGAATTGAGACAAATGACAATGCAAGGAGGAATCCCATAGGGACCCGCCTTATCAATTTATTCAGTAATAGTTTTCTTGACATTTAGGGTGGTAGGTGAAGAGGGACGATGAAAATGGCAAGAACACTATAGTTTGAAGGTTAGAGGTGGTCTGTGCCTTCTATTGGGAAACATAGTTTGGAGGTGAGGCATGGTGGAGGGAGAGAGTCCAACATTTGCGCTAAGGTGTAAGGCGAATTGGGATTTGGTAAGGAGGTATGATTCCATGTGGAACTCTGAAGCTCTAATAAAGAGAGGAGTGAAAGTGGAGTGGTTGAAAGACGCAATAGTAGAGGGAAATTCGTCCTAATAGATATAGAAAGAGAAGCAAATTTAAGAAGAGAGGCATGCTAGGGAGGGTAACTCTATCACTCTAGCACTCCAACCACTCATATAGACTTAGGATCTTTCCCATGTTTTCACACTCAAGACCTTGGAGGGCTTATTCTGATGCCCATGAGACTGATGGGGAAGGACTTACATGCAAAATGGGATCAAGCAAAATACAGGAGTCAAGAAATGTGTATTTTGGTCCATTCATGAGTTGTAACTTGTAAGGAAAGGGGCCATGACAAAATTCCTACTACAACATGGGAGTGCATATCAATAGATAATATGGGAGGCCACTCCAAAATTAATCAGGGGAAGTACTATCTACTGTAGTGGTAGATTGGTTTAGCAAAAAACACTTGCATATTTCATGTAAGAAGATAATTGATGCCCATGGTTTGGAGCATAAGTTCTTCAAGAAGGTATTGATGAATTATAGTTTGTTGAAGTCGAATGGTTTCAATTGCAACATTAGGTTTTTGAGTTTGTATCAGAAGTCTTGGTGGAGGGTGCTTGATACTTCAAACTGGAGCAAACCAAGGAGGTGAGTAGAACCATTGTTGACTTGTTGAGACTATATAATCACAAGCATCCCAAACACAAGATGACAATATTCCATATGCTAAGCATGTTTTTGACTGTTCAAACTATTTATCTCCTGAAACAAGTCTAAATGTGCTTTTGTTTCATCTTCCCTCTTGTCATTGAAGGTGGACAGCCTAAGGGGAAAGGTTCATCATCGAAAAAAATGAATACAAAGCAATAAATTTATTGCATAGAATAATACAAATACAATACCAAATTAATGAGCAACTGCAGAATACTCAGCCAGGTACAAAATAAGGTATGATCAGTAAAGAAGCACAATAAAGTTGCAAGTATACTATATGGTTTGGCTCCATTTGACAAAGGAAAGAATAGCAAGAGGAAGGTCAGAAGTTAAAGCAAAATGAATACATGGCAGTACAATTCTTGCCTAGAATAATGCAAGTGCAATACCAAATAGAAATGCAACTCAAGAAGACTCAAGCTAGGTACAAAATATGATTTGATCAATATAGAAGCACCATCTGAGAAAGGAAAGATTGCAATGGGAAAGTCAGAAATTAGAGCAAAAATCGATACAATACAGAAATTAAAGCAAAAATCAATACAATACACTACCAAATTGAAGAGTAACTGGAGGAGACTCAAGCCAGAACAAAACAAGGTATGATCAGTATAGATGCACCATAAGTTGCAAGTACACATGTTTAGGCTCCATTTGAAACTGTAAAGATTGCTAGTGGAAGGTCAGAAGATAAAACCTCTTTGATATGAACCATTCGACAAAGCAAAGATTGCAAGGCGAAGGTCAGAAGTTAAGGACTCTTAGATATGAACCATTTCAAACTTGAGATCCTTCAATAAGTTGATGAAAATGCTTTCAAATTCAATCATCTTTCTGACATGAATATTTATTCAGTTTTCCTGCTAAGCATTTGAAGTTCTATAAACCAAGCATATTGGATGAGTCACAAGGGCCTTGTTGACGTGTATTTTATACACCATCATACACAGAATAAAATACCAATAGGCATCTTATCCTCTCTTGAGAAAATAGTCTCTAACTGCTGAAGATTCGCGTAAAGGATCAGTTAGGAAGACTCCAAGGTTCTGTTAGTAGGGTCTCTACGTGTGGACAAGCTTCCAGCGGTATGATGTGATTTGCTGTTTCCTTCAAGGGGTCTTACATATTCCGAAAGTTCAAAGATTTTACTAAAACTAAGGAACTTTTCAAAAAATAACAAAAGAGTAGGGTTTGAAAGAGGTCTAATTTAGCCTAACCCTAGAAATGACTTCGTATGGACAAGACTTGGCAAGATTCAACCAACTTCAATTTTGCCATAAGATAACAACTCAATTGAAATTGATGCGATCTTCTAAGGTAACAAAATGATATTCAATGCATCAAAGATCAAAGATACTACCACAAAGGTACATATCCAAGATACAATAATGATTGAAGATTAAGGGACTCAAAGTATTCTCCAGTCGACCATGCAAGGCGTTCCTACAATCAGCAAGAAGCTAGTGGTTTGGATTACGAATCCTACCAAAGATCAAGTCTCACACAATGTCCTTCAAATTAGCACACTACTTTGATTGAGCATGATTCAAGTAGATTAAACAACCATGAAGATAACCAAGAAAGTTGCAACAAAACACCATAACTTCAATATTTTATTGATTTCCAAGTCATCATGTACAACAATTGCTTGAATTCCTCTCTTCAAAACTCAATCTTGCTACAAAATAAAATTGCTTCTAACTTCTAATCTTCTTAGCTATCTCTCTTCTCTATTACATCAACTATTGACTATTAACTATTACCAAATGAAATGAAAAATGGGGGTATAAATAGCATCCCCAATTACAATGAAAGGTCCAGATTGAAAGTAAATCAACGGTCAAGATCATGACACCCAAACCCTAATTAGGGTTTGTTACAAATGGCCTCCTTTTTACTGAACAATATTAAATGCATAGCCAAATATTAAATTTGGCACAAAAACCTAGGAGACATAAACCAATGACAAATAAGATGTCATGTCATCTGTAACAACCTTTCATCTAGAACCTTATTCCCTTTCCAATGTTCTTTTTTAGCATATGCAATGAATCTTGTCACGATTCCTTCGATTTCTGCAATTGGAATCTCGAAAAGATTCTTCATACTCTCTTCCAAGTGGATGACCTGATCGAATGCATCTAGAAGAGCTGCGTCCCAAGTAGATTCAAGTTCCTTTGTTCTTTCAATCAGGAGCATGGTGGCAAACATTTGATCATATTGCTCATCTGTAACATTTGCATCCTTGCAAAAGATGACCTTGATTCTATCCTCTAACTCTTGCATATCCACATCTGTCTCGACCTCGATCCTTCTGCCAAGAATGGTACGAAGTACCTCAAATACCCTGTCCTGGATCGGATTGATCACCTCCTCAACTTGGCCACATCTAGTACTGATGTCCTCAAAGAAAACACTCTTCATATGGAGTAAGGTTGACCACTGAAACAAACTGTGAGATTCTCCCTCCAAAATCTTCTCTTGCGCTAAAATCTTCCTTGATGTATGTCTAATAACTTTCAAGACAGGAATGATAACATCCTTGGTATGGGCGAATGCAGCTACTGTTATCATCAAATTGTGGATTATCTCAAGAACTTGGATAGCTTGATGAATAATCTTCATCATCCTTGTTACAAATTCTATGGCCACTGTATGAGATCTATCCATCCAATTACTTGTACGTTGAACCATGTTCCTGAATCTTTCTGCCTCACTGATTGATTGAAGCGGAAGTGCTTGCACTGGTGATCTAGCTGGATCTTGACGTCCCAAAGGCTCATTGATGTGACTGAAATATGTCCTCCATGCACCGACCTCTCTCTCAAGCTTTCTGTTCTTCTCCATTTCTTCTTTAAGCTTGTCCTTCAATGCCTCAAATGAATCGGTGGCATCATCTAAAGTCTGCTCAGCTGTGGATGGTCCTAGCTCAAATGTTTGTATATCATATTCCTCTGCTAGGATCTTACCTTCATATTTGTCTGCTGCCGGTGTAGCTATCTGCAGTTTTCTGGATCCAGTCTCATCTCGAATCATCTTGGACATCTTGGTAGCCTTTCTCTTCTCTGTCACTTCCTGGGAATGTCCAACAAGGCTCTCTAAATCAATTGCACTGTCCTCGTCCTCTACTACAATCACCTTGGTTAATCTTTCTTTCAACCAATCTGGGATAATCGATCTTGTTTCTTGAACTTGAATCTCTTTGTGCACTATTTCTTCTTGTCTGGGAGGAGATGTCATTTCATTGTCTTCTTTATCTTCATCTAAATCATAGTCTTGGAGAGATCCATTTGGTGAACCATGCTGTGCCTGTCCTTCTTCCTGCCTGTCATTCTGTACCATAGACTCCATGGATTCTTCCACTTGAATTGTTCTCTTCTCAGGTCTAGAAGAAGTACCGGATGATCGATCTCTGTTAGCCTCTTGTTTCCTCTTGGAAGACTCTTTCTTTTCTGACCTTTCTTTTCTCTTCGAACCCCTTGGATGGAGATTGCCCTCACTGGCACATCGAAGGTTTCCTTCACCTGAATTTCTAGGATTAGGATTGCCTTCACTCACACTAGCTCCACCTTCGGCTGGTTTCTCTTCCAAAGTGAAAGACATAGCTATGCCTTGTTCTCTCAACTTCTGATGTTGTATGTCAACCCATCTGCGAGTACAAGACAAGACTGGTGCCATCAAAGTATCTAGATCCATGACCTCGGGCTCATTCCAATCTAACCTTATTGTTTTGCTTTCTCGATCATAGGAAGACTGGACATGTCTGCCACTGTCTTGAGCTTGGTCGGCCACTCTGTAAATCCTGCATTTCCTGATGAAATCCAAAGGCAATCTAGAATGCATTTTTCGTTTCACTTCAAAATCATCTAGGAGGTTCATCATAAAATCTTCAATTTGGTACTCATGTCTAAACTTTCTGCCGACTGTCTCCTCTAAATGTCCATGTGGATCAAAGCTTTCTCTCAAAGCAAAAGATGGAAAAGAATACAAGGCTAACTCCTTCTCTGCGTCATCCATGGCTAAAGCATTAGGACATACCTCAACTGAATTACCCAAAATGATAGGTACTGGAACTCCATTCTGATGTCTGTGTCTGAATGCCTTCACATATGCTGCCAACTGTCTCGTTACTTCAAGTAACACAATTCTGTCTATTGGATATCTCGGCAACATGTATGGAGGCAAAGGACATCCATGCACTCTAATATAAGTGAACTTGGGAAACTGAATGAACCAAGCACCGTACCTCTTTATGAACTCCTGGGCATCCTGAGATAATCTGTTGTGAATCCCACCTTGTAACGTCCTGGTGATGTTCATCGTGAAAGTATCATTAACTAACTTGTAATTACTTCCTGGCGGATGATGCAAGTAGGCATAGGAATCACAAGCTCTGACCTCGCCGGGTCCTCTTCCAATCACTCCTCTATGAGGTAGTCCTGCGTACTCAACACTCCTAATCAAAGCATAGATGACATATGAACTCATGTAGAAAGACTTAGTAGCCTTGAGTCTTCTCAACTGTACGTCCAAGCAATGGCTAATCATCCTAGCCCAATGTATGGTACCTTTTCCCTGAACGATCACCTGGATGAAGTAAAACATCCACTTCTCAAAATAGAAGGCGTGAGGGGCTCCTATAACTCGGTTGAGCATGGTAATCAAATCCCTGTACTCCTCCTGGAAATCAATCCTGTGCGGTGTGTTCGGGACCTTGCTCAGACGGGGACGGCTCTTAAGTAGCCAGTTCTTATTGATAATGCTTAGACAAGCATCTGGATCATCTTCGTACATTGATCTGGCTCCTTCTATGCTCTTGTATATCATGTCCCTGTGCTCTAGAAGATGGAAAGCTTCACTTATAGCTTCCTCTGAAAGGTATGCCAAAGTGTTTCCCTCATTGGACACGATTGTTCTGGACTGTGGATCATAATGACGAGCACATTCGATCATCAACTCATGGCCCTGAATAGCTGGAGGAAAGCCTGCCGCCTTAATGATGCCACTTTCGATTATTCTCCAGGCGACAGGTGATGGCTTACCAATGTAAGGGACATCTCGAAACTTCTTCGTGCTAAAGTTGCCCAAGTTTGTATCTCCAATGTGGCTCCACTTAGACACGATCTTGGTCTCCACTTCTTCGGTCTTCTGATCTTCTTTCATGAGAGCTGAACGACTGGTGGATGCTCCCGCCTTCGGGGTTGCCATACCTACACAACATTTCATAATGAGAAGCTAGATTTTGCAATAAATAACATAGATTAGAGAATAAATTTTAGGAAACTTCATGATAAGTCTTTGAGTTATCATTTCCTAAAATAAAACGATTGAGCTAGGAATTCAAAATTCAAAATTCAAAATTTAGGTAATGACGATCAACTAATAAAACAATAAAGCAAATAGCGCCATACCTCAATAGAGAGCTAACTCTAGAATGCAAAATAAAAAAGGATTCGCCTAGGCAAAATTGACGTATAAATAGTCTTCAACGCAATCTCTCCTTATCAATTTCACCACCTTTTGATATGTCCTCGACGTGATCTTCAATGGATTTGACAAGTTCGCACAAATGGAAACTTGGACTCGCACCACTTTGGGTAGTAGTTCACACCACCTAGCTTTGTAAACTCCAAATCGCACTTCTTCCCTTGATATGAATTCGCACTTCTCCCTTTGATCGCATATGAGATGGAAAAATGATAATGTGAAAATAATGATTTTCACCTCTCCCTTTATAGCGCTCATCTCACCATTCACCCCAAGGCCGACTTTTGTGAAATAAAGCAATTTTTAAACGATTTTTTAATAAGAATAAAGGCCGACTCTCACAAACCAAGCGCTCCTTTTGAATTTTATTTAATTAATAAATAATTAATTAAATGCCTTTATTATTTAAATAAATAAATTTCGATTTTTATAAAGGCAAAATAATTAATAAATATTAAGCGCAAATTTTAAATGCCATTTTTAATTAAATTTTCAATCTATCGATTTTAGCATTTAAAATAAATTTAAAGAAATGTGTTTGAGCGCCAAATTTTTGAAAATGGAAGATACGTACCTCATCGCCCTGGTCCCTTGGAGAGGGACAAGAGCGATCCATCAATTTTGTCATGATTCTTGCAATTTCGACGTCCAAAGCCTCTATCCTTACGTTCAAATCGGTATTTTTGTTGGGTCTTTCGAACTTGAGTGTCTTGCATGCGTGAATAAATGCATCTCATGACCATTATCGCCCTGGTCCCTTGGAGAGGGACAGGAGCGATCTTCATTGTTTTTCCTTAATCTTGCATCTTTGATCTCAAATTTCCATCATGAGGCAAATAATAACCTTGTTTCTTCATTCCATGCTTGTTTCATTTAACCTTTACAAGGTGCATTTGATGTTAGGAAGAATATCGCCCTGGTCCCTTGGAGAGGGACAGGAGCGATCCTTATCTTCTATTTTGAAATTCCTCGTTTTTTGTTTTAACTCCTCGTTCATTGCCTTCCAAATGGCGTTTTAGACCCTTTGTAACTTGTTTTGTTATGATCTTCGAAGGAACATGAATGCTTTGACAAATATCGCCCTGGTCCCTTGGAGAGGGACAGGAGCGATCCTCATAATTTCTCTTTAATCTTTGTGACTTCGAACTTCAATCTTTGTTATGATGGACAAACAATGCTATTCTTTCGCTCCCCTTTCGTTCCACTTGAATTCTACAAGGCGTTTAGACGTTGGAAGGATCATCGCCCTTGTCCCTTGGAGAGGGACAGGAGCGATCTTGAAGCTCTAGTCCAAATGCATCACCTTTCAACCTTGGTTCTTCGTTCATTGCCTCTTAAAGGACGTTCTTGATCTAGCATGAACTTGCCTTGACATGATTTTGACGAAACATGAGTCTTTTAATAAAAATCGCCTTGGTCCTTGTCCAAAGGACAGGAGCGATATGAGTTCCTTGCACAAATTGGTAACACTTTGACGTTCAAAACTCTTGCATATCATCTTCAAAAGACACCTTATACCTTGTGTAACCCCGAAAAACCTTGACTTGGCATGAATTTGAAGAAAAATGAAGGATCCTAAGCAAATCGCCCTGGTCCCTTGGAGAGGGACAGGAGCGATATAGCCTCTGTGTTCACTTTAAGGGTCTTTTAACGTTTGGAGTCTTTGTATATCACCTTCTAGTCATGCCTTGGACCCTTTACGACCTTGCAAAACCTTGACCTTACGTGATATTTGAGAGATTTGGCTAATATAATCAATATCGCTCTGGTCCCTTCCTGAGGGACAGGAGCGAATTTCAACATTTTGAACTCGTCTTTGCCTCGTTCAACTTGCAATTGCTATCATCGTGCAAAATAAAGTTCCTTGATCGTTCTTGATCACTTGATGCTTGATAAACTTTCAAATTTTATGCCTTTATGGAAATATCGCTCTGGTCCCTTCCTGAGGGACAGGAGCGAACTAGGTGTCTAAGTGCGGTTCCTTCAATATTGGCAACTTTGGATACTTCGTGCTTGATTGAGATGTCTTAAGACGTCCTTGCCTCCTTGTTCTTCATTTTGGAGTGGCTTGAACTTGGAAGAATAGCAATATAATCATCATATCGCCCTGGTCCCTTGGAGAGGGACAGGAGCAATTTAACTCTTGTGGGCTTCATTTCACTTCATCTCCTTCAAAAACTATCTTCAATTGTCTTGTCATACTTCCTTTCATTCATTCATGCCTTGAGATCGGTTGTAACTTGGCAAGAAAATCATCTATAACAAAAATCGCTCTGGTCCCTTCCTGAGGGACAGGAGCGAACTTAAGCATTTTGGTCCTTTGATGGCATTTGGTAATCTTCAATTTATCTTCAATGAGTTCATTTCACCTCCTTCCTTGCCTTCAAACATAAACTTGACTTGATCTTTGCCTGAATTTTGTCTTGTGAAGAACTTCACTCTGGTCCCTTGGAGAGGGACAGGAGCGATTTTGCTCCTATAGGCCAAAATAACATGATTTTACACATTTTATCACTTCACAAGGCGAAAACAAATCATTTACAATGCCAGGGATCAAAAATTAAAAAACTCAAAATTTGGTCAAAATTGGTCAATTGGACAAAAATTCACATTTCATCATCAACACTTAGACAAATTTAAGCTCAGCACTCAACATTCCAATTGAAAATAGACCATTTTGGCGAAATCATTGCATTCGAAATTGCATCCTACGAAAGGAAGCTCAAAAAGCTCTCAAAATTGACTGGATTCTGGCCTGAAAAGACGGCAATTAAAACCCTAAGGCTAGACCCTAAATCCAGACAACTGACAATCTAACAAAACCCTAAAAAGCAAAGCGAAAGGCGAGCGAAAAACGAGCAAAAAGAGGGGGTCCCCATTTGCATGGGGCGATGTGTGAAATGGTCACAACAGGCCTATATACTCCCTTCTGAGCAGGTAAGAATTTACACCCAAAGAAGCAAAAAAAGTGGATGAGGACACAATTCTGAATCAGAAATTTAGGAGAGACAAAGATGGGTTGACCTCAGCACTTTCAGATCACTCAGATGGCCCAAAATTCTAGTAAAATGAATTTTTTCGATAGGAAGAGTGTGGAAGAACTATTTACAGATCTCTAATTATGATCTCGAAGAAATCAAGCATCATCTCCAAATCAGATAAATTCAATACAAGCAATTTTCCAGATTTTTACCTTCCCAAATGTTCAACTTCAAACAAATTCAAGCACAAAGTGCAGGCAGAGTGATCAGTGATTTAAAACCTCCAACCTGACAGTAAATCATCATAGTCAGACAAAAGTGTGAGGTTTGAAGTTAAAGAGGTTCATTCAGTTTTCAAGATGAATTCAGCATAAAGGATTTCACAGATTGTCAGGAGGTTCAAGTAGTCATCCATGCTCACTAAGGGAACCATTCTATCTAGTCAAATCAATTTGAGCAATAAAATCATTTTCATGTTTCCTTGGTTGATGTTTCATATCAGGGATTTTACACCAAACTAAAAGTGTCTCTAATAATTTGTATGTTCATTCATCTCTATTGATGGTTTTCAATTGCTCAATTAGTTTCAATATTCAATTTCTTCTTGTTTTGAATCAATTTATACGTTTGTACAAACAGTCACCCCCAAGTAATAGATAAAGCTTGTGGTTCAATTTATAATTGATCCTACAGTAATTGGTCTATATCTAAGCCAAACTTGGTTTTGACCAATCACCCATACCAAAAGATTTGCCAATCTGGGAGCAGCTTCTGGGTGCAAGTCCTTGGATCGATGTGTAAGAATCCTCCTCCCTCCAGTGACAATATCAGAAGTTGTCTCAGTTCAGGTCTTCTGGGTTCTCTCTAACTTTTGTGTTATCTATGTGATCTTAATAATCTACATGTTATGGGACTTCTTCCCTAAGTGAAAAGAAAGTTTTCTTTACATGAAATAACCCAAAATTAAAAGGAAATAGAAAAATAAATGATATATGAACCTTTAGTTAAAAGGGACAAATAAAATGAATATTTGTAAAAACCTTAAAGGGGGGAATAACTGTATTTATTAAATAGTTATTAAGACAGCCATTTTGAAAGGGTGTGATGGTTCAGAAACCACCCCTTATAAGATTATATAAAGCATTTATGTGACACATGGAAATGGCATGGAGGTGAATCAAGGAAGGTGGTTTCATGAGCTATGGGCATGGGAAGGGTGTATAGAATGTGTCTAAATCAAGGTACAGGGTACTACTTGGGATTGTCCTAGTCACAACATGGTGTGTAGAAATGGTACATAAGCACATGCAGTGTTTATGCAGCTTCTCTAGATTGTACCACAACTTGACATATTGTGAGCAAACAACAAGAGAATATAACAGCCCGCTCTGCAATTATTTACTCTTTTCTATTTTTTCCCAAACCTTGTTAAATTGAATGTAAAATGGTTTCAACTCCAACCCTTCATTTGTGTGTTGAATATGTGTCAAATGATTTCACCAGAAGGGATCTCAAAATTAAATATTTGAGTGGATTTTCAATTTATTTTTTCACATGCACTAATTATATAACAACTAAATTCATTGCTTTAGTCAAATATAGTTTACAGTCCATATCATGCTAGGTAGAACACATTGAGTTCAAGTGTACGCAACTCTAGCATGTATGTCAAGGCTATCTGACCTTTTGCAAAAGTGGATGTCTTTCTCATAGTTCTACAACAGAATTTTTTTAGAAATTAAACTCAACTTTGTTCATATTCCTGTTTGGCTAGTACTCTCTGATACGAGAAACATGTCATCAATATACAGTTTGTGAATGAGTATTTGTAATGGTGAAATTTGTATATCCACACTAATTTCCATTTGGTTTGGTGTCTATTATGGGAGGCTAGTTTTACTATGCTCCTTCCATCTATTTAAAATTGACACCCTAAACTTTTACATGTCTATTTAAAATTGAAACCCTTATTTTTTACATGTCTATTTTAGGTTGCATTGTGGGCCCCTAATCTACAGGTCTGAGGATCCCTTTCACGTCTTAGAATTGGTAAAATAGTATACTATTTTAATGAGAATGTGTTTATCAAAATAACACAATGTTTTATAGGATGTAATACCCAGTGTTCTCATAGGCTAAGATATGGAAACATGTCAAATTTTACAGAGGAGAGACAACCTCTACAGCTTTTTTTATGATATGGAAATTAGTAAGAATTGGATATTAAGGCACACCACACTAAAAGCTATTTGCTACAGTGGCATATCTATACAATGGGATTTCATCTGCATTAATTATCTCCTAATCCTCACAACTTTTTCTAATAGTTACATGACATATTTAGAATCTCTGCTTCTGCAATCCTTATGGATCTACTGAGGTGTTATGTTGACTTACTTCTAAATAAAGATGGGGAAAATCTGTTTGCATTTTCTCTTTGATTCCCACTTTCCTTGACATGTATATTGTAACTGTAAACCAGTGTTACAAGGAGACATGTCTTGGCGACGGAGATGCTTCTCCAATACCTTGGTCACTTCCTGAAACTCCAATTTGAGCAGGAAACTTCACGTCCACATCTCCCACCGTCTCCCCATCTCCTGCAGGCTTGCAGCTGTTTTTGCCATTACTGCACATCTCCTCCAACCTAGGGGCCTGAAAAGATAAAAAACAAAAGAAAAACTCATTTTTACACGGTATCTAGCTATGTTGGATTAGCACGGATGCGAGAGATTGTCTTGCCACAACAACGTTTGCAGGGCTGTGGAGCTTTTACGGTTTTAATTTATTCTACATAGTTTAACAATCTCTGTTCATTTGATGATTTGAGGAGTCAATATTGAGTAGATCTATTCCCTATGCTTGCTTGATAAATTTGAGCTTCCTTTGTTCATATATAGATATATAGCTTTACGTTTTGTAATACCCTATGAACTCTTGCTTAAAACTTATTATTATTCTTTGGTCAGACTACACTAACAATAAGATTCTCTAATCAAGGTTTTCCATCAGAGAGCTCGCAAGCTCACATGCCTTGATCATGCTTTCTCATTCTGTGTGCATTGTTTATGTTTATTCAAATCTTTGCATATAATCTAAAAACTTTACCACTGTTCTTGCTTTCAAAGTTATATGTCATGATATTTTCTGGAAATTATTAAATTATATTAAAAAAAGTTGGCATCTCCAAGTACCCGTCTCCCAGTAAGCTTGCTGTAAACCAATTTTCAATAATACCAATTCAAATTTCCTACTTTCTTTAGATATTGCCTAATGGACGGAAATAGACACATCCTTATTATGATTAGGAGTATTCTCTACATCTCTTCATCAAGGACTGTGATGTCATTCCTAGTAATTTTGAACACTATATGAAACTGAAAATATGCTAAAAATTGAATTGAATTCATGAATGGTGGTATAACATCCATCTCAAATGGGCTTTAATTTTTCTCTATCAGTAAATTGTTTTTTTAAGGAAAATGTAGCCATACTTAAAAAGTCATCCACTAGAAACATAGAAACCACAGTTCTGTATGGACAGAATCTGCAAGTAGCACAAAACATACATAACATTCAAGAATAACCCAGAAATGGGATGAATATCATCTAAGGTCCAAGACTAAACATCAATGTCTGTTTCACATTGATGACATCTCAAGGAAAAGAAATGCTACTAAACACAGTATTGGAAACTGATACCCTGAAACTTTACGATGCAGGTAAGGGGCAGCTTTTCGAAGGAAACAGAGAAACTATAGTAGTAGGTATGAGAAACCCTGGAAACAGGTTCAGAATTTCCAAGAAATTTTAAAATCTGAGTTCCAGCAACCAAAATTTCTAGAAACTGCCAAAAAGATTGCGACTTGAAAACTTTCCAGATGTCTTGATTCCCCATCTAATTTCCAGACATTACCATAAGAGGGAAATAATGCAGAATCCAAAAACAGAGTTCCAGCCTACCAGACACAGTTTCCAGGATTCAGAGCTAATAGCTAATAGATATGACACTCTTCACAAACTGCCAAGTGTATGTGAGTTTTTTCAGACAAAACAGGCAGAGCCAAATCTTTTAAGGTTTATTACTAATAGCTAAGTTCCAGTGTAATAATTAAATCGGCGTTAAGACTAACTGGGAAATTTGATAATTAACCTGTATTAGTTGGTTCATTTCAGTATTTATCACCTCCTCCGCTTTTTTGCTTCAATAGATTTTGGCAGAGTTTGCATTCATCTCTTACTCATCAATTTTAAACTCAATCTCGAGTCATAATTAAACCAATTGGATGTAACTGTGCATTAATTTTTCTTTTATTTTTTCAGGAAAATGGCATTCAACCAAAACCCACATACCTTAGCACTGTTCATTAAAAAACATGAACTCAAAGTTACTTGACAACAACAAATAAAAGTGGAGACTTCAAAGAAAAACAAAGAGAAAAGTACAAAAAGTATAAATTCCACCGACCTCCTAGAACAATATACGGCAAGCGATGAGCACCTCCAATGTAGACAGCATCAGAGAATATACCATATAGAGGCTTCGCCACCATTGGTAAGTTAACTGTATTCAGAAGAAACTGCAAAGTCCCAGGATTTACCATGAGTTTGTCCTTCAAGTAAAAATTCATAGCTAGCCATGGAAATCCCCTGAATCCCTGAATACAATACCCAACTGCCAGCAACACTAACAAATCTGAACCGTAATTCCTCCTCATCCTCCATAACCACCCACCTGATGACAATAACAAAATTTCCCTTCTCCTACGTGCGAACTCCAAGTATGGGATACTTGCAAACTTTCTGAGCTTATCCGTGTACTCTGTTCTGACTCTGGAAAGCTTTGACTGTGGATTTGGTATGTGGGCAGTTCTCAGAAGTGGTTTTCTGATGTGAAAATCCTTGTTGGCATTGAAGCAATAGGATATGGACAAGTTTTGAGTTTGCTTGGGCTTGAAGGGGACAGATGTAAGGGGAACGTGAGTATCTTTGTGAGGAGTGGAATGATGATGTGGTGTGTTCAAAAGAGGTATGGTGGCTCCTTGGGAACCTACTCTGCACCACCCTGGCATCGCCTATTCTCTTTCTTCTGCTTCTTGTGATGGGTGTGATGATTCTCAATTGCCTTTGGCCTGGATTTGCTCCCTTCTTCAAGAGGATTTGAAGCGGTAACTTCCTGAGAGCTGGCGAAGAATCTAGAGTGGAGTGTGAATTGAATTTGCGCCGTTGATTAGGTCTTATTGTCAGCCCACCTGTCCAGGGGTAAAGCCTCCATGTGAAGTCATTCTCGGCGGACTTTGTATTAAGTGATCGTTGGAGGATACACTGACGTTCGGGGGATTCTCTTCTTCTGTCATTTTATGCCGAAACGTGACGCATGATGGACAAAGGAGTCATTTAAATGTAGAGAAAAATCATTTCCCTACAAATAATTTAAGAATATAATTGATTATCAACTATTATAATATTTTAAATACATTTCTTTAAAAACTTCAAGAAATCACAGTTTTGGCTTTATTATTTACTTTACTTTGTTAGAGGGTTGTTTTATTTATGAATTATTTTATAGTTTTTATTTTTTTCAATATATATTTTGTGTTTTAAATTTTTTACATAGAATAATATTCTTTTTCTTTCTCTTCTTCATTTCTTCCTTTTAAAATATTTAAAAAATTATTTTAAATGTGTCTTTGATGTAAAATTCAATTTTACCATCATTTATGTCATTTATTTTACTTTGTTTAGTTGGCGAGTTGGTTGGTTGCTTAGTTGACAAGTTAATTGGAAGATAAGCAATTTAACTTTTGGGTAAATGTACCAAAATGGTGAACAAAAAGGGGTATAAGTGGACACCTTTTCTTTTGAAATCAACTAAACCTAAACTTGGAGGAGCAATTTGAAGATACCCCAAAAAACAAAGATTGTAGTACGCTGAATCTAATTTCCAAACTACTAAACTTTTTCAAAATTGGATAAGATTAAAGGGGTCAAATATTTTACGCACACAAAAGTATTCCTATTTTTTTCAAAAAAGTTGTAGTTGTATTGATTATTTTGAAAAACCCTTTGGTAGAAAGATAGTCAAGAGTGAGCACTAGAAGTTGTGTATTTTTTTGTGATTTTTTGTTGAGTATTTTTTTTTTACGATTTTTCAAAGTGGACGCATCTTCAAAATCAGGTACCTATTTGTGCATGTCACATAACTTGCACCAAAATAATTGAAAAATTCATTTTTTTTAAGTGTAAAGAATGAAGTGTAGAACAATAATATATAATTTGTTTCAATTTTGGACAAGTAGTTTAAAAGTTATTAAAAAAATGGTACACACCTGTCTCTAAGAACTCTAGAGACATTGGTAAAAGAAATTCATGATTAATATGTTAATGAATTGTTCAAATTTTCTTAAAATTATATGGTGAGAAAGTTCAGAAGATGGGTAAAATTATGGTGTAAATTTTACAAATACCCACTTAATAACATGTGTAAAAGTGATGACGATGAAGTTGAGAAACCAGATCGGAAGAAGAAAAAATGTAAAAAGGAGGGAAATAAGGCTCCCAAACCTTAGCTTTGCAATCCAAGCCTAAGTACAAGGCAAAACGCGTACGGGTTTTTATTTTTAAAAAAATGCATGCGAGGTTTTATTTTTCAAAAGACATATATGGGTTTTTATTATTTATAATAATGCATATGGGTTTCTATTCTTTATAATAATGCATATGGGTTTCTATTCTTTATTCATATATAATTTGATATAAGTAGACATACATATATTCATATATGTATACGTATATATATTCATATATGTAGATGTCTCTCTCTCACTCTCCCTCTCTCTATCCCACACACACACTCTCTCTCACTCTATCTCCCCCTCTCCATGTTCTCTCTCTCTCTCTCTCTCTCTCTCTCTCTCTCTCTCTCTCTCTCTCTCTCTCTCTCTCTCTCTCTCAATTGTGTGAAAACCTCGACTGGATTTTGGTCACTATAAACTCTCCTTTTCTCTCTTTGTCTATGTTTTTAGTACGTCGTACGATTTTTTGTGACTATAGATGTTGCAACGTTCTCGCTTTTTCTATAGTGTTAATACCCCATACAGGGTTTTGTTACTATAGACTCATATCTATAGTGTCAGAAAACACAATTGGGTTACTGCCACTATAGACTTTGCATCATGTCTATAGTGTCAAAACCGCAATGGGGTTGTTGCCACTATAAGCATCACAACATTTCCCTTCTCTTTGTCTATACTGTCAATACCATGTACCGGGTTTTTTTAAATAAAAATGCGAAAGGATTTTCGTCACTATAGGTGGTTTCATAACGACCAAAAAAACACAATTTTTGGTAAGAGACCTACTATAATTGTTTCTTCATTCGTGACATTCTCAAATAGTGTATGATGAATTTTGTTTTATATGATTTCTGAAGAAGTTGAGAAATACAATTTCAAAGATCCCAAGAACACCCGCAAGCAAAATACCTGTCACAAGAGAAGAATGGAGGCAAAAAAGCAATAATGACTCTAAAGAAAAAGATTATCATTTAGAGAGGGAATCAATGAAAAAGTATAATACAATCCTTATAAAAGGATCTTAGCAATCCTAAAGAAACCCTAAAGGGATAAAGTGTATTTAATAATTAGAATAATTATTAAATACCTACCATATTATTAAATGTCCGAGTTTAGCTTAAGTGTAGAGGATAATAGACTAATAATTAAATAAATAATTATTAACTAATACATGATAACTCTAACACAACAAAGATGAACTTAGGGAGTAGCTAAAAAATGCAACTACATGATGAAGGCAAATTTGGGTTCCGACAACAAAGCCTGATGAGGTACCCAATCACAACCAAATCTCTATGAACCGGAGAAATAGAGAAAACCACGTGGGAAAAAACTTTACTCCAAAAAGAGATGGGATACAAGTGAAGGACTGAAGAAGCCTCCAAACAAGAATGTTCCAAAAGATAGGAACAAAAGAAGAGTAGAAGAATCACTGAAGCATGAAGAACTTGCAAACACTATTGAAGAATAACTGTCGATCTGAAGAACCTCCACTGAAATAGAAGATGATCAGGTAGAGAAGACTGTAATCTGCATGAATTCCCTCAAATGACACTACTTGAATCCGATGGCAAATAAAGGCAAACAACTAAACTCAAAGATACAGATGGCAAAAAACACCAAAGTCTAAAGAGTTGATCAATCGAAAATGGAAGGTTGCCTCCAAAAAATGGAATGAAAGAGTGTCCATATGGGAAATGATCCATCTCACCAAAATGCATAGGTAACTAGCCTCTGCATCCACCTAGTACATAGGAATAAATATTGAATACGTAGCTCACTCCAATGGACCAAGGAAGCATTAGAACCAACAACCAACAGGAGAAACCCCCCCATAATGTTGACAAGGGAGAGGTGACAGGTACGCTGAAATTGAATGCCAAGAAAAACTACATGACGAAGAACTAGGAACATCTAGAGTGCAACAACAAGTACAAACATATATAAAGGTTGGTGTCGTAGAAGAAACACTCACTTGACACACATCATGAGGCTAATGTCGTGGAAGGAACACTCGTGTGACAAAGGAGATGGAAAATAAAGGCAAACATCAAGCCCCCCCATGGCACTTTATAATAGAGCGCGAGTACAATAAGGTACAAGATGTGCAAGATCCCAAGCATGCAAAGCATAGTGGCACTTTATCTTAGTGCATTTGCAAAAAAAGAAAATGCTTACAAAATGATGTATACAATGCTCAAAGAAGATAAAAGTTTGGAAATACATGAAGAACAACCAACAAAAAGTCATTCCACCTAAACGAGAAGTTTCCACAAGCTCAAATGTCCAAGTAATGCACCAGAGTGTGAAACCACAAAAAAACTACATAAAATGTACTTGGAGTAAAATATGGAAAAAGTGCATGGATGGTTGTGAAGATCTCTTAAACATCATCCCAAAGTCACTAGAATCATGAAAAACAGAGAAACTGGTGAAAAGATACAAGTTCGGGACTGAAAAAAATACCTCTGACTTCAAATGTCTATAGAATGTACCAGCAAAAAAATCAAGTGATGAAACCAACAAATCTGGAAAGTAGACGAAACCAGCTTTCTAACGATATGTTGTTTGCTAAAAAACGATATCGTATTGCCAAGATATGGCCAAAAGAAAAAAAAAAAACCCTCTTTTAGGGCACAAAGAGGGTCACAAGGGGCCATGCAAGTTGTTTGTACCATTGATGTCATGATGATTTTAGTGGAATATTCCTTGCCTGCAGAAAATAATAGGTCGCTTGAAAAAAGCGGCAAAAAAAGTCGCCTGATAATTTTTTGGGCTGTTGGAAAAAAAACCTCATCGGAAACAAAAATCCGAGCAGTGCATGCCTTAGATTGCTTGTCCAATTGCTTTTGCACATCCTTAGGGTATGCTCCCTTGCTTTTGGCAGATTTTGTCATTGACACCAAATGCTATATTGCCTAGTCTATTTATTCATGACCAAAAATATTTCCATCCTTTTTGCTAATACCATCCTTTGTGTTCCATTTTGCATTCCTTAGAGTACCACCTCTTTCCCTTTGGATTGGAAGCTTAGATCTAGTGTTTGGAAATTTTATATGATTTTACCAAATGAGTGCACCCATTGAATTCCTGAAACCATATCCATGTCTCCAATACTAAAAATATTGAAGTCAATTCATCCTTCATGTTCCCCTAGCGTCAAATTCAAATAGAAGATCTTTTGGGTACATTGAATGGAGAAGTCATCAACGATCATCACATTAAAACCAGGTGCTCTTGTTTCTGCTTGACTCAAGCAAAGTAAATCAGGGTTTATTGTTTTTTGATTAAATAATAAAGTTTGAAGCTTAAGATTAGGTCAGATATATGTTATGTAACCTTAATATAATCTAGGGTTTGTAATATCTATTTTTCTTTCTCATTCATAGTTAATATTGTTGGTAGATATTGAAGAGAATTTAGGGTTTGTTTGGCTCCTCTTTACATGCTTTCAAGCTCATGGAACATTACAATGGTATTAGAGTTGGTTTTCTTGCCACCCTATTTTCTTGGCAATTTTGGTTGTCTACATGATGCACTTTTGTGCATTCTAGTGATCAAGAAGGTAGGTATTATCTAAGAGAAATAAGAAAGAAAAAACACCTTCCAGGGGGTCTATAGGGCGAAGACCTTTCGACAGGAATTGTCCCATAATAGAGTAGTATGGCCAAGAGAGAAAATAATGGGAGGCTTCACGTGAGGGTAGAAAATAAATTCAACTTAATGTTGGATATGCTAGCATAGATGCTTCACAAAATGAACACTAACATGAACATACCTAGGCAACAAATTAGTGAGAAAAGCACTTAAGGAGCTAACAATTGCAATACCACTCCCAATGACACTAAGAAGATTATCATGGTTTCATCAACTAGGCCTTGCAACCTATGTTTTTCCTGAGGGAAGAAGAGGTGCATGAAAGGGTTCCTGAAATTGAAGCTCAATTCCCAATTGTAGATGATATTACAACATGTTATGCAGAGTACAAGGCCCTCCAAGTGGGGATATGGGCTCAAATGTCTCTTAACACCTTTATCAACTTGAAGAAGTCTAGTAGGAATGGCTCTAGGCTTGAACCAAGGCCATTAGTAGCCCTAAGAGATGTGCAACAGGTTCTAGGAAAGTTTACTTTTCCCATCTTCAATGGATCCAACAAATGCACAGCTTGTTCATGGGTTCATAAGTTGGACACATGCCTATCTCTTAGACCCATGACTGAGAATGAAGCCATAAAGTTTTCTACATTGCATTTGGAGGGTACCACACATGAATAGTGTTACTATGGATTGGTCACTCGACCACATTAGAACAAGTTATATAGATCACCAATTGAAAGGTTTGATAGGGTGGATCCTAAGGTGCACTTCAGGGAGGTAGTTTAGCTCAAGCGATTTGGTTGAATGAAGAATTCTGTGACAATTTTTTAGAAATTGAGTTTGTTGGTGCCTGATGTTATTGAGAAAATATTAAGGATGCTTTTCATTGAAGGACCTACTAAATCTTCTAATGGTTTGGTTAGAGCCTTCAAATCACCTTCTCTCCATAAGGGGCAATCAAGAGGATTTTATCATTGGCTCGACTATTATACCAAGGAATAGATTCTAGAAAAAAATTTCACTCCAAAGAAATTTCTCCTTAAAAATGTTCAAGGATTTGAAGGATAACCTCCAAAGTACCTTTGGAGGCGAGAAATGAATTGAGAAGAAACAAACTTTTCTTATCTTGCAAAGAATCTTGGTCTCACAAAAGGGGCAAGAGCGCTTCATTGAGGTAGTCTTTGAAGATGAGTCATGAGTTAATGAGTCTAATCCCCCAAGCAAAGAAGAAGAATTAGAAATGGAGGTCCTGTTTCAAAACTTCATGAATTATGAAAATTAGGAATGGTTAACACGTGGTAGAATCTCATAATCTCTTTTATCTTGACAAAAGTTTGTTGTGTTGCTTCCGTCCAGTTAAAGGCTCCTTCCTTTGTTAGGTTTTTTAAAAGGGAAAAAAGTTGGGAGAACCCTTTAACAAACCTCCTCTAGTAATTGCAAAGGCCAAGGAATCCCTACAATTGTTTTAGATTCTTGGGAAAAAGCCAATCCAAAACTACTTTGATCTTTTTCAAGCCTACTTGCACTCCCTTTGCATTGATAACATGCACTAGATATAAAAAAATTGTCATAGAAAATTCACATTTAGACTCTACCAAAAATGAGTTTGAGTTTCTAAAATTGCCAACACCTCATCTACGTGCCTTAAGCGGTTTTTCCACATCTTAAGTGGTTTTTTCGCGTCTTGTTATAGATGAGAATGTTGTCAAAGAAAATGAGAACAAATTTCCTCAATCGTTTGATGAACACTTGGCTTCTGTAGGACTAGAAGGTTGCAAGCACATTTATCAAGCCGAACAACATGACCAAAAAATCATAGTACCCATGGTGGCACCATTAACAATATCTTATGGATTATCTTCTTCTTGGATTTTGATCTAATGGTAACCTATTTTGAGGAACTTTGAGAAATAGACCACTCCATGAATTCATCCAAAGATTGGATGCCTATTTTTTATGGTTTCTTGTTCAACACTATAGTTTGCATATTCTTATTGTGCCATCCTCCTTTTTAACTAGGACCACAAAGGAAGGAAAAGGGCTCAAGTTAGGCCAAATGTGTCCCATCTCTAATACTTCCTTTATTTCTTTTTCAACTTCCACCATATGTCATTTAGGATGGTGATAAGGGTTGGTGATAATAGGCCTAAAAACTTCCTCCAACTCAATAAAAAGATCAAAACCTCTATCAAGTGGCCTCCAAGGATCGCTGGAAAAAATGTCGCAGGCGGTCGGATGACAGGGGGTGGCGCAAGGCCAGCAGCGGCGGAGGTCAGAGACAACGACAATAGCGGTGGTCAACGACAACAGGGAGGCCAGGAGGGCTATCAAAGAGCGGTGAGCAGCGACTAGGAGGGTGGCAATGGCTAAGGGCATGGGGCACAGGGAACGGGTGGGGCCAGGTCCATGACCTGTTGTAGGCCGTACGGACCCGTAGAGGTCGTCGACCCCCTACCATTGGGCTCTCTCTTTTTTTTAAAAAAATTACTTTTTTTTGTTTTTTATAACTTGTGTTGCATGTGGCCTCGGTATTGCCGTAAAACTACCTGAAAAAAAACCATAATTTTTTTTGACGAATTTCTCAAAATTTGTGCCAAAATTGGGCAAAAACCAAAAAAATTATCAAGAGGCTAAAGTTGTCCAAATTGGACAAATTTTATATGAAAATGGGGGTTTTTTAGGTGTTCTAAGCTCAACAGTGAGGTCCATTTGAGCCCAAAATGCTCAGAAACAAAAATCTCCCCAGACGCAAATAAACAAAATCTGAAAAAGCTTGGAACCCTCCTCCAAAAAATCTTTTGAAAAATCAAGAAGTAGCAATAGATGTCGGCTCTGATACCATGAAGAAGTTGAGAAATACACCTTCAGAGATCCCAAGAACACCTGCAAGAAAAATACGTGTCACAAGAGAAGAATGGAGGCAAAAAAGAAATAATGGCTCAACAGAAAAAGATTATCATTCAGAGAGGGAATCAATGAAAAAATACAATACAATCCTTATAAAAGGATATTAGCAACCCTAAAGGTGTGCAACTCTAAAGAAACCCTAAAGGGATAAAGTGTATTTAAATACCAACCATATTATTTGTAAAGTGGAAAATTGGATCCTAGTGACTCCCCACCTAGGAGAGAGAAAGGAAGCCACTAGGATGATTTTCACTTGGGAGGAAGTTTACTCCAAATCCAAGAGAGACAAGGATTTGAATACTAAGTGAATTGCAAGTGGTTGATGTGTGTTTGCCCTCTTTTGTAAATGAGAAAATTGACTTGTTGACTATGTGGAAAAGAGAGGAAATGAGTGAAATGAGGAGCTAATGATTCGAGATTGCGTTGTAACTTCATATTTGGATTAATTAGACCGATACGGATTTGCCCTGCAAATTTGGAGAAAAGTCATTGGGACCGTGGTGGGAATGTACATGTTTCGCCATAAAATCCGCGAAACAAAAAGGGCTCTTCCGTCTCTGCAAATGAAGCCCAAACCTGCAATTATAGCTATGCACCTGCAACCTACACATAAAAAAGAGAAGAAAGGGGGGTTGTGGATAGGGGTTTGCCTCAATCAAACCCCAGATGAGGAATCAACCTAGAAAGAAAGTAATTGCAAATGCTTGAATGTAAACAATGGAGAGGTATACCTTGTAGATCTACAACTTGTTGATGATGATTGCTTTGTTTCTTGAATGTAACCACAAATGTTGTATGAAATTGCATTTAACATGAAAAAACCCTAACACACACACATGCTTGCAAATGAATGTTGTAATGTTGTTGCCATGGATGAATGAAGAAGACTCGAATGCTTGATGATGACCTTAAACTCTTGTATCTTTTCCTTACGCTCTTTATCTATCTATACGCTATCCATCTGTCTATCCTCTGTCCTCCTGAATGAGGGTATTGAATTCCCTTTTATACATGCCTTAAGGATTAAATTTGAACCACTGAAGGCTGACAAAGAGGAATAACAAACCCCAAAGACAATAAGTGCATAGGAGACTGGGAAACCCACAAATAGGACCATCCTAAGAGATGGGGACAGGGGCGCCACACCACTGTCCTAGAGGGATAGGGGTACCATGCCCTTGTCCTAGGGGGGATAGGGGCACTACGCCCCTGTCCTTCCCTATTTTGGGCCCTAGACATGATACAACGTAGTCACAAAACATAAAGGAGGAAGGGAGAAGGGTTGGAAATGTAGAGATAGGTCCCGATTAAGGAAGGAGATGTTGTCACCAAGGTGAGGACCCCAAATTTGGTTAAAATTGCAGGGGTCACAATTTTATGACACTACATCTAGCCCCCACTTTAGCAAGAGTATGGTTGCGCCACCACTACTGGTAAAGTAGAAGAAAGAGAAAGATGAAGATGGGAGACACAAAGTAAAACCAGAAGGAGTATAAGACATCAGTAATATTGAGGAGAAAAAAGCCCCCAATCTTAGGGTCTCAACTCACGCCAACATATGCAAGAGCACACAAAATAAAAAAGGCACATGACAAACAACACAAAGACAAAGCACAAAAAGACACACAACAATAACAAGACACAAGACAAAAGATGACAAACTAACTAGCCGAAGAGATCTCGAGCTCAAATGTCTCAACAACTAATTAGGACACAAAGACCAATGCCATCGCATAAACATGAGTGATCACATAAAAGAGAAAAGATGACACCATCCATGAATTATCAATAGTAAAACTATGAGTTCATGAGAGGAAGGAGAGAGAGAAAATGAATACACACTTTGGTGATCCATGAGAAGAAAGGCGAAGAAGAAAGAAACCATGGATGTCTCACCCCTAAAAATAGGTGATCCATGGAGAGAAGGACATGAAAAATCTCGCCCCTAGAGCTTTCCTAGGTGATCCATGTGAAGCGAGAGAGTGAGAACTCCATTAGTTCCACTCAACCTCATGCGCGTGTGTGCAAGTGAGGTTCGAAGCGCCTCATAGGAGTCTATGCTCTAGTATGCTACAACCTTTATAGAATGTATAGTACAAATGTCAAGAAAGGTGTGATATCTTTCTCTAAGAGACCCTGCTCTGGTTCCAAGAATAATCACCCTGTATAAGATAAAAGTGGTGTTATCTCGCTCTAAGAGACTATGCTCTGGTTCTGAGAATGACCCACTATATAAGAGGAAAGTGATGACATCTTTCTCTAAGAGGTTTCCCCCTGGTTCCAAGAATGTCTCACTGTACAAGAGAAAAGTGACGACATCTTTCTCTAAGAGGTTTCCCCCTGGTTCCAATAATGTCTCATTGTACAAGACAAGAAGAAGTGAAGACATCTCACTCTAAGAGACTGTGCTCTGGTTTCGAGAATGACCCACTATACAAAAAGTGATGACATCTTGCTCTAAGAGGTTTCCCTCTTGTATCATTAATTTCTTTAGGGGCTGCATTTTTCATATGTGATTTTCATCTCTTAAAATGGTATGCTTTTATGATCTAAGAATGAGAAATTAGAATTAATGTGTAAGACGTCGGGTTCACCAAAAGGTAAAGTGGAAAATTGGATCCTAGTGACTCCACACCTAGGAGAGAGAAAGGAAGCCACTAGGACGATTTTCACTTGGGAGGAACTTTACATTCAAAAGGGTGGTTGAATCCACTAGATCCAAATCCAAGAGATACAAGGATCTAAATACTAAGTGGATTGCAATTGGTTGATGTGTGTTTGCCCTCTTTTATAAATGAGAAAGTTGACTTGTTGACTATGTTGAAAAGAGAGAAAATGAGTGAAATGAGGAGCTACCAATATGGGATTGCACTGTAACTTTGGATCTGAATTAATTAGACAGATATGGATCTGCCCTGAAAATTTGGAGAAAATTCGTCAGGACTGTGGTAGGAATGTACATGGTTTGCCACAAAATTCGCGAAACGAAAAGGGTTCTTTCATCTCTGAAAATGAAGCCCAAACCTACAATTATAGCTGTACACTTGCAACCTACACACAAAAAAGAGAAGAAAGGGGGATTGTGGATAGGGGTTTGCCTCAGTCAAACCCCAGTTGAGGAATCAACCTAGAAAGAAAGTAATTGCAAATGCTTGAATGTAAACAATGGAGATGAATACCTTGTAGATTTGCAACTTGTTGATGATAGTTGCTTTTCTTCTTGAACGTAACCACAAATGTTGTATGAAATATCATGTAACATGACAAAACCCTAATACAGACACATGCTTGCAAATGAATGTTGTAATGTTGCTCCCATGGATGAATGAAGAAGACTTGAATACTTGATCATGACCTAACTCTTGTATCTTCTCCTTATGTTCTCTATTTGTCTATGCGCTATCCATCTGTCTATCCTCTATCCTCCTGAATGAGGGTATTGAATTCCCTTTTATACATGCCTCAAGGATTAACTTCCAACCATCGAAGGTCGACAAAGAGGAATAACAAACCCGAAGACAAGAAGTGCATAGGAGACCGGGAAACACACAAATAGGACCACCCTAGGAGATGGGGACAGGGGTACCACACCACTATCCTAGGGGCACAGGGGTGCCACACCCTTGTCCTAGGGGGGACAGGGGTGCCACACTCCTATCCTGCCCTATTTTGGGCCCCAAACAGGATATAGAGTAGCCACAAGACATAAAGGAGGAAGGGAGAAGGGTTGGAAATGCAGAGATAGGTCCCAATTAAGGAAGGAGATGCTTTCACCAAGGTGAGAACCCCAAATGTTGTTAAAATTGCAGGGGTCACAATTTTATTACACTACATTATTAAATGCCTAAGTTTAGCTTAATCGTAGAGGATAATAGATTAATAATTAAAAATAAATAATTAATAGCTAATACATGATAACTGTAACAATTTCAAATGATTGAATTGCATTATTAGTTTGATTTTTCAATTTTTTTTGTTTCTTTTATGCTTTTGATAGTCAAATTCAATGATTTTCATAGTTTTATGAAATGTTTTGTTTGTTTAATTTGTATAATCTTTTCTAGCATGTATGATATTTAGAACAATTCATATTCATGATGGGAAGGAAAAAGTGAGGAACCATTGAATCACAAGAGGCGGTAAAGGAAATGCAGAGGGAGTGCATGAAAAGACTACATGAAATGAGAAAATTTGGAGAAGGTATGCCATCAACACCAACTCAATTACATGGATCGAATGAATCAAATGCAAACCAAGATCAAGTGATAATCAATGATCAAACAAATGTACTTAATGCAAGCCAAAAACATGCAACAATATTAATGCCTCCTATAATTATTCATAGAAAACCAAAGTATATAATTGACATTGATGAAAATATTCTAAAGCCAATGCTTGATAAAATTTCCCAATGCACTTGTCAAAGAATGGCTAACAAAGTATGAAAAAATTATTTTGAGATGCCAATTAATTGTGGAAATGATAAGAAATATGAATTTTAGAGAGGCAATGGAAATTATTGGCTTAATATCATCTAAAAATAATAGTGAAAAAGCTATAGTAAGAAATCTATTTGATGTGTATCAAGAAATTAGTTCAACATCACACTATAAAGATGCAAATTTTACTTGGCATGTTCTTATGTCAACCATAATGAGCAACCAAACTAAAAAGTCTCGTTTAATAAGAAAAACAAGTAAGTCATTAAATATAAGTAGAACAACACTACACCATGCCTTTGGGAGGCATGACAAACTTGAGGATCCTAACAATAATTCTCTTTGGGCATTTTCAAGTAGACTTCCATGAAAAGACAAGGTTGTTGTTGATGCATTAAGACAATTAATTGAAAAGTTTTGGCACGACAACACAAGAGTTTCACCCAATCAAAAGATGTTGTTAGAAGGAGAATTGGATCAAAAAATCATGAGCCACATCCGAAACACTTTTTGGATATGACTCAAACATGATTTTATGAGAAATTCTTACAAACATATCCTCAAATAAGAATTAGTCAAATATTTTTTGAAATGATAAAACCCTTCTATGTTAAGATAAATCATACACACCCTACATGTCTTTGTAGAATTCATATTGAATTTTCCTTGCATTATGATATATATTGTCATATATGTTGTACTTTGCACACTAACGATGTTTTGTAGAAATGTGGTATACGAGCACTTCCAAAGTCATCAAGAGATTTTAATATTTCAAGTGTATTATGTAAACAAGATGATGGCTACAGCTTTTTTAAGATTATGTGTTTGAAAGGTTCATGTGCTACATGTGGCGGTTTGCAAAAGTTGCAAAGATGTATAACATTTAGAGAGTACACATGAAATTGGAAAGACACTAGTCTCTTATGGAAAATACAAGTCAATCACATATGGGTTAAAGATTGAAAAGAGTTGAAGAGATGTGAGTTGGTGAGTCAAGATATACTTATAACAAAATTTATGAGTATTTTTTAGGAGAAACTAGTTTATGACTACATAATGCATACACATAGAGCACGGTGGTTGGATGAGATATTCAAAACCTATAAGGATACATTTCCTCTTGGTACCATCGTCTCTATTGTAGATTTTGCAAAGAATTATACACTATAACCTCAAAATGAAGTGCAATCCCAATATTACTACTCTCAACAGGTAACTATTTTTGTACACATAGCATTCATGTGCATGCACATGATAGCACGAAGCAGGATAGAAATATAGTAGGAGAATATCACTTCTACATGAGCGATGATCATAGTCATTCAAAAGAGCTTGTGAAAGGATGCTTTCAACTCTACTATGAGAATTTAAGGGAAAGGAATATCAAATACAACTAATATATATCATATGGTCGGATAACTACACATCACAATTCAAGAATGCAAGGATATGAACTATTTGTTGAGTAGGATGTATATGAGGATTGGTGTACTTTTTTTTTGGAATTTTAGTGAGGTTGGACTTGGAAGGGGAGAGAACAATGGTGTGGGTGCATGTGTAAAAAGAGCCCTTGCTAGAGAAGAACTAAAGTATGAAGGTAGTGCTAATATAACAGATGCAACAACCATTGTGCAATGGTGTAACTCGACAATGGGACCAGGTAATCAAGGTAATTTTACTAATTCTAGATATTTTTGGTTGATACATGAATCTGATGTTGCAAGCTATGTAGATTGTTGTACACTTATAGGATCGAGTGACTTGCACTCATTTAGAAGCTCAGATGCAAGCTCACCAATTATTTATACTATACAAATTGTATGTTTTTAATCATCATGTATGGATTTTTTGTGGGATGAGTGTGAATAATATGAGTGGATTGATAGATGGTCTTGTAGATCTTTAGTTCCCATCAAGATACATATCGACGTTCCAAACCACTGTAGTTGAACCAGATGGAAGTTTTTGTGGATTTTGACCATATATCTAACATAGTGCAACCAGGTAATGTGACTTGTTACTTAGTTATTGGAAAATTTTAACCCATTTAATTTTATTTTACATTATTTTTGGTAATAATATAACATTCAATAAAATGCAGGTCATGTGTATGCAATTATTACTAATGAAAACAATGAAGAAGGCACATATTACTTTTTGTGTCGCTATATTGACGCAAAAAAAATTGACAACCACAATCATCGATGGAGAGGGTATTGAGTACCCAACATGGTCTGTTGTTGTAATAGGAACATGGCTTAAAAAGCACCCTATGAAGAAATCTAATGTTTGGTTGTTTGAGGACTTTGACATGCACATACATATTCTTCAAATACTCTAACCTTGTTGCAACAAATATTTAGTTGATTAAATATCATGGTAGACCGCTCAATAAGAATTTATGGAAAGTTCATGGATTTGACCATGAGGAAATACTTGATACAATAAGGGTTAGAGCTGATCCACAAGGTTCATTAGATTGATTCTACAAAAGGGTAGAGTGATTTTGGAAATATTGTATATATCCTTGATATAATTTTGTATATAAATGGCCATGAGTTAATTTGTATGTATTTAGAGGCCAAATTTTGTGTATAGATGGATATGAGTTGCTTTGTATGTATTGAGAGGCCAAATTTTGTATATAGATGATGACCATGAGCTAATTTGTATATATTTAGAAGCCAAATTTTTTGTATAGATGATCATGAGTTGCTTTGTATGTATTGAGAGACAAAATTTTGTATATAGATGAGGGCCATGAGATGATTTGTATGTATTTAGAGGTCAAATTTTGTGTATAGATGGATGTGTGTTGATTTGTATGGATTGAGAGGCCAAAATTTTGTATATAGACAATGGCCATAAACTGATTTGAATGCATTTAGAGGCCAAATTTTATGTCTAGACGGTCATGAGCTGTTTTGTACCTATTTAGGTGGCAAATTTTGTATATATAAATGACCAAATGATTATAAATGCATAAATGAAATTTTGTGATAAATTTTGTATCTATGATTCTACTTGAAACTCATACACTATACTTTTGTTAATGCAAAGTTCATGTGCTATTATTTTCTCAATGTGTAATTCATGCATTGTTATTTTGCAAATGTGTAATTTATACATTATTCTTTTGTCAATGTACAAAGATATGGTGTTGCAATGGTAGGGCTCTAAAATTTTGGGTGACCTGGGGACCTGACCAGGACCATGCCTAGCATAAAAGTGCCCACTTGGACACGGTCACACTAATAGTTCATGGATATGACAAACAAAATGAGATTTACCCTATCTTGCAACTTTGCATTGAGTGTGACTGACAATATTTGCATCAACAGATGAATTGATGCCCTAAGAAGATGGCTTTGTCTCTTTAAAATTTGAGATAGGTTATTGTAGAGGGGCCTAACATGGCCCTGTGAGTTCAAACATATCATTTGTATGTGCCTTACATTCTGAGAAACAACTTGTCAAAGTTTGACAATTTTTTGAACTTAGGTCACTCAAGAGATGGTGTTGCGATAATAAGCCATTGAATGTTCAGGCGACCTAGGGACCCAACTAGAACCATGCCTAGCATAAAAATTCCCACCCAGACATGCTCATGGTGATGGTTCATGGATATGACAAACAAAATGAGATTTACCCTATCTTGCAACTTTGCATTGCACGTGACTAATGATATTTGCATCAACAAAAAAATCGTTGCCCTAAGAAAATGGCTTTGTCTCTTCAAAATATGAGATAGGTTATTGTAGAGGGTCCTAGTGTGGTCCCGTGGGTTCAAAAAAATCATTCATATGTGCCCCAAATTCTAAGAAACATCCCATCAAAGTTTAATAATTTTTTGAACTTAGGGCACTTAAGAGATGGGTCCATGATAGCTAGGGCGTTGAACATTCAAACGAACTGAGGACTTGACCAGGACCATGCCTAGCATAAAAATTACCACCCAAACATGTTCGTATTGATGGTTCATGGATACAACAAACACAATGGGATTTACCCTATCTTGCAACTTTGTTTTGCATGTGGTTGACAATATTTGCATCAACAAAAAAATCAGTACCCTAAGAAAATGGTTGTCGAGCTTCAAAATATGAGATAGATTATTGTAGAGGGTCTTAACATGGCCACATGGGTTCAAACAGATCATTCGTACATGCCTCGAATTCCAAGAAACAACCTGTCAAAGTTCAACAATTTTTTGAACTTAGGGCACTCAAGAGATGGCACTGCGATGGTAGGGTGTTGAATGTTCGGGTGACCTAGGGACCCGACCAAAACCATTCCTAGCATAAAAATGCCTACTTGGATATGCCCATGCTAACGGTTCATGGATACAATAAATAGAACGAGATTTACCCTATCTCGTATCTTTGTATTGCGTGTGACTGATGACATTTGCATCAACAGAAAAATCATTGCCCCAAGAATATGGCTTTGTATCTTCAAAATTTGAGCTAGGTAATTATAGAGGGGCCTAACGTAGCACTATGGGTTCAAACATATCATTTGTAGGTGCCCCAAATTCTTATAAACAACCCATCAAAGTTTGACAATTTTTGGAACTTAGGGCACTCAAGAGATGGCGTCACAATGGTAGAGTGTTAAATGTTTAGGCAACTTGGGGGGCCAACTAGGGTCATGCCTAGCATAAAAATTCCTACTCGGATATGCTCGCATTGACAGTTTATGGATATGACAAAAAAAACAAGATTTACCCTATCTTGTAACTTTGTATTACACATGACTGATGATATTTGCATCAACAGAAAAACTAGTGCCTTAATAAAATGACTTTGTCTCTTCAAAATATGAGATAGGTTATTGTAATGGGCCTAACATGGCCCTATGAGTTCAAAAGGATAATTCGTATGTGCCCTAGATTCCAAGAAACAACTCGTCAAAGTTCAACAATTTTTTGAACTTAGAGCACTCAAGAGATGGTGTTGCGATGGTATGACATTGAATGTTTGGGCGACCTAAAGACCCAACTAGGACCATGCCTAGCATAAAAAATGCCCACTTAGACATTCGCACTGATGGTTCATGGATATGATGGATATGATAAATAGAACAAGATTTACCCTATCTTACAACTTTGCATTGCAACTATTGACAACTTTTGACAACTTTTGACAACTATTGATAGATATTGACAATTTTTGACAACTATTGACAACTATTGACAACTTTTGACAACTATTTACAACTATTGACAACTATTGACAACTTTTGAAAACTTTTGATAGCTATTGACAACTTTTGATCTCAATGATCATAAAATTTGGCGAAGTTAATTCAACACTCGGAATTTAGATAATATCAATTGTCATTCATAAGTTTCATTGAATTTAAATATAATTAATTCATAACATGCTAATTATTCATAACTCAACCATTCATTATTGAATATACATTGTTCATAAGCTGTTCAAAACATAACCATTCTTATTGAAATGAATATACATTGTTCATAACTTAACAAATCTTAAAATGTTAATAAATTATTCAAAGTATGAAGATATGCACACAATGAACAATTAGATTGAATATCACCTTTTATATATATCCAAATGTAGAATAAAAGTTTTACAAAAATGTGACATATGTGCCAAATCAACAAAATGTACAAAAATGGCATATGTGCCAACTCAATAAAATGTGTACAAAAATGACATATGTGACAAATCAAAACAAGTTTTATAAAACTATGGCATATTCCATTTCAAGATCGATATACAATGTCCACAACTAACAATATATAACTCTAACAAATCCTATAGCTATGGTGGATCATTAAAATCGAGCCTCTTTGAAGTACTACATGGCTCTATAGATGCCTACAAAATAATAATTCAAACAAGTTAGATTACTTATATTAATAATAATTTACAGATGTCAAATTAACATCAAAATAACTACAATGTACTATTATTTGTCTACAATTGAATTATTTATTACCTAATATTGTGATTTTTTTTTGTTGAAATTCATTTTGCAAATGATGGTCCCCTTTGATGATAAGGAGTCCTACCAAATCGGCGAGGTATATAATTGAAAAAGAAGTATAAACTATAAATATGTCTAGTTCTATTTAAATGAATATTTATAATATAGAATGTGTATCAGAGACTCTGGTGCTTCTCCTATTGTCCTAGGAGGGGTGATCATTGATGAAATAGACATCGATGTTCCTTGTATTAAAATGAAGATTTTAAAACAATAAATGTACATGTGCATATAATCATGAAATTAAGAAAATTAAAAAATAATATACCTCTTGTATCTCTTCTACTAATGCATGATAAGGTACATTCATCATTGTTGTAAACGATCCTAGCCATCACTATACATGCACAAGATAAAAGATATTAGACTTAATCAATCTAGATGAATGTGTATAATCATAATAATTTGTAAAAACAAAATCTAAATCATGCTAAAATAACTCGTGTAAGCTCTTAAAATTATTATATCTTGATTAAAATTGTGCTCAACTACCTTTTCCAATTAGGCGTCCTCGAGAATGACCTTTGTAAAGGAGAAATCTCAGCCACATGCGACATACCCTAAAAGAGTAACATAATTAACATACACACATATATAATGTTGGCATAAAGTTAACTAATTATCAAAATTCAAATGAGATGCATATTCAATAAAAAATATAAGCAAGTTATGTACAAAGAAGAATATTGTATAGCTCTCTAGGCCAAATGAAATGGACGTAGCGGTGGCATCATGACCCTGTGAAAGTTGGTACACAGTCAACACCTATCAAACCCCACATAAAGATATGTTAGAAAGTTAATATATATTATAAAACATTAATTTGAGTTCAAGGTATTATTCTATTTTTTCATGAATTATAACTTTTTTACCTTTGATGAAGATACAAGTGTAAGAGTTGTGGTAGGTGTGGTGGACGACGTACCCAAATTTGCTACATCCTAAAATGCATAATGTTTGCATTAGTTTAATTTTAACTATAATTAAACATCTATTTACATTTGTAAATTTAAAGTATTTAATATATAAAATATTATAAATTCAAATAAACATACTTGACTAGCAAAGATCTACTACATCAGGTCATCTATTAGGGCCACATCATTTGGTCCAACAACCTCACAACTAGCTCCACAATGTGTGCACTCACGGTAGCTCAAACCATCAATACGTGCAATGTCATCTACCTCGTAACATACCTCATAGCAGGTGATGCATTGGTGACTAGTAGGCATGCTAGAAGTAGGTGGTATAGCTGCAACAACATCGTCTGTTGTCGCACCATCACCTGGGCCAAGAGGATGCACAATAATTGTTTCCCATGCTGGATGATGGTGTCAGTCGGCGTGTTAGTTTCCTAAAGAGTCTCCATCTCTATAGACTCCTTTAGGTCTATAGGGACCATCATGTGCACCAAGTGTTTTAGAGCTAGTGGATCTTGATTTTGTGCATTTTGTACCTGTCAAGCCCTTGGTCTATCTTGGGAAGAGCCTCCACCTCTATCTTGGAATTCCCTCATATCAAAATAATTAGGGATCTGATTCAAGATGAACTTGTAGTATAGTTTTTTCAAAAAATATAAAGGCACCTCAAAGGTATTGCAAGGAGGGTGGTCAAAGACCATTGACCACCTATCCTAAAACTGTGTTTTCATGGCCACATGATTTCAACAATGTATAGGAAACCTCTTTGAATTAAGATGTAGAGTCTCTTGGATTCGGGGACTAGTGAAAAGAGAACATATTTTTGCTTTCCTTATTTCAAGTTATTTATTACAACATCATATGGGAGACCTTGTGCATAAAAGTTGTGACATGAGTTTCTACATGCATCCCATTCAGTGACTTATTTTGAAACTTTGTCGATACTATCCACCATTGTTTATAGGGATCAAGCAAGGTCTGCATGGTGTTGGTGTTCTGATGCTTTCAATCTAGCCACTAGGTTTGAAATGGTTACCCTTTTTGTGCTAGTTGACCTAGTAAATCCTCTTGTGTGGTTTAGGAAGGGGTTATCCGAGGATTACAGGGCATATTTTGTTGACTGAGAATGTTTCCTTGGGGGGGGGGGGGGGGGGGTTTGTTGAGCGCATCTGATATTAAATTTACAAAATAAAATAAAATAAATAAATAATTAAAAAATTATAGCGAAATTCGAGATAGAGAACAATAAAAATACATAAATAAATTGTAAACTAACCTCTTTGACGATGTAGCATATTTTTTGGCTTATACAACTAAAATTGTGATCGTGTTACTCACACTAATACTTAGGTCATTGTCCATTTTTGGTGGAGGCCGCATGTAGAATGGACCTAGTTGACTTTAAAAAATAAATTATAATAAAAAAAACACACGGGTTATTAATCTTATTAGTAACACGTATGGGTTACTAATAAGGTTAGTAACACATACAGGTTACTAATAAGATTAGTAACATGCATGCATTAATAATATTATTATTAACCCATACACAGTACTAATAAGATTAATAACGCATTCGAGTTATAGTTCAGATTTTCGTGACTATAACCCGTACGCGTTATTTATTTATTTTTTCAAATAACCTGTACACCTTATGTTCTTTTTTTTAATGGTGTCTATTTTTTTGTTAACCATCTTGGTGGACTTACCCCTTTCCCTCCATCCTTCTATTTTCTAGATTTTTTTTGGTTCAAAATTTGTTTATATACACTTCATTTGATGAATACATTACATCGCTTTTACTTGCAATTTCTCTTCATTTGGTTGATTCAATACAAGTTCTTTTTGCCTAGTTTTTGGCTCCATTTTCATGGTATTAGAGAAATTTGAGTTTTAATTCCTTTTTTGAGTGTGTTTGTGAGTATTGAAGCATAATTCTTGTGTCTGGCTTCATGGAAGCTTTCTATAGGACATCATAGAAGTAACCAAGGGTTTCTTGTATCACAAAGTTGGCCAATTGAGGCAGGTTCTAGTTTGAATTCTTGTCTTGTTTTTGAAATTTGTATATGTATTTGTAGTTGCCATTTCTTGAAAATTGCAACACAATGCATTTTATATTTACACATTCATTGTAAACATGTTATGTTGAAAGCTATGTCTTCCCATTTAGGTTTAGACATCCTATTATTTGTACAACTATGTTTAGACTCCTCAATATTTACAAAATTCTACAAATATGTATGAAATTTGTGTAAAGGATATTTAAATATATGTAAAGACATCTTAAATTATTCAAATTTTGTATCACATTGTAATCTTTGTAAAATTCCTATTAGCAACGTTTTAATTTAAAATTGCCACTTGTGGGGTTTGAATTTTTGACATTAGAATCTCTATAATTTATCTGAATCTATGTAATCTAAATCTCTATAATTCATCTAAATCTATGTAATTAAATTGTGGAGATAATTTGTAATTTAATACATTTGAATTTAATTTGTTAGCAAGAAGGCATTGTGACGGGTTTCAACAAAATGAGCCTCTAAAGGAAATAAGTCCTTGGCGACATGGGATTTTCAACCCCTCATTAACCTAAGGGTACTAAGATCCACCTTTTTTCTCTTTAATTTTTTCCCTAGGTTAATTTTTTTGCAAAGGCAATTATTTGTAATTTTTTATGAATTAAGGAAATTAGAAAAAAATAAATTAATGTATCTTTGTTGATAAATATATAGGTTCTAATATCAAAGGTTGTGAAATTTAATATAGATAAACTAATTAAAGGATGTGATACAAAGGCTTGGATGATTACAACATGAAAATTTGAAAGAAAGTTTCCTCATATATGGAAATACCATTCTTAGATCCTTCTTCTTTATGATGCTAAAATAAAACATGTCATGTTTATTAACACTATATATTATGTGAACTTATAATATCAATACTATATGTATAACATCACCATAAGATATCATAAAAGAGACAATAATATATGAGAATCACATAACCACAATATTTACATGGAGAAATCCTTGCAAGAAAAAAATTCCATCAAGAAGAGCAGCTAAGTATGTATTATCAATAAATAAATGTGATTAGAATTCATTCACTTCCATTCTCTTCTTTTCCTCCAATAATGCATCACCTATGTGCCAGTGAAAAACCTACTTATACCTCCCGCCTATCTTTTCTCCTCTAGAGTAACTCTACATTCAATTATTCCTCTCTAAATTCTACATTGTTTATTGAAATAGTGGAAATAGGAGTCTTAACTTAGAAATGTAAACTAAGAACATAATCAATCACTATTTCCACTTTTCATTAAGGGGAATAACCAACAAGATCCAACTTCAGTCCTAAGAGAGAGTTTTCTATTATGTCTAATTATTCTCCTCTTTTTGTTTGTTTGTGATCAAATGTGAAAATGTAAGAATTAGGTATTAAAATGCTAGTAAATTGACAAGATTCGACATAAACAAATAGGAACAAATTAGAAAGCAAACATAGAAGTACACATATAGGAATTCAAATAGAAAGGAACCTATCACTAAAATCAAAGTCTAAAGATGTTGGACCATTTTGTTGCGTACCCTAATCTTGAAGGTGTTTCTGTTAGCTAACACTTTGGATTCGAGATCAGGATTCTTTGTAGATTGCTCATTCTGAAATTTAGCCAAAAAATGTCAGACAAGTGTGCTAATTGACATAGTCAATGACTTTTCGTCTATTCAAAATCTAGAGTTATAGGTCTCAACTTGCTCTTTGTAACTTTCAATAGTTGAACTTGCAATCTACACATAGAGAGAAGGGAAATGTTGTGTTATACATGATTTTTCCTAAATTAAACCTTGGGTAGGGATTAATCTCCACCACAACAATAATGAGTAGAAGAGAGCTTATTCCTAGTAGAGAAGAGGCTAAAAACCTTAAGGAAATGTCGAATTGAAATGATATTACCTCAAGATTGATAATGACCTGGTGGTGCAATGTTCTTTGGATTACACATTCAAGGGTCGATGCAATAACATGACAAGACAAGATAAAAAAGGATCAATCATGAAAACACACTTGCCTGTAGGTTGTTGTAGGGTATGTGCAAGATCATGGTTGGCCAAACTAGGCCCTTAAGTGGCGATTAAAATTTAGAAAAACATAGTTAGCCAACTTGACACAAAAAATTGAATAAGTTATTAACATTATTTAAAAAATATGTAAGAATAGAATATGTAGAAAATTAAATGTATTTTCTAAGCTACTAGTTGTTTTCTAAAAACAAAAATCTAGTTGGCAAAAACTTGAAATTTTAATGCAATAGTACTAAAATTTCAAGAAAAAGATAAGAAGCAGGTGTCTATCTGACCACCCTAACTGCAATCAAATCATAATATGTTTTATAAGATTTTATATATAAGTAGAAGACTCATGTCCGGATTTGATGCATATTGTTTTGTAATTTTTTTCAAAGTAAATAATTAGTTATGAATTTTTTACTACTTTTTAAAAATATAAAAACTTGTATCTCTGACTATCATAACTTGGTCAAAACTTTATGAAATTCATTTTTTTTAATCCTATAGTATGCCAAGCATGTTTCTGATTCAAAAAATATGATACTATTCAAAAGTTATAGATGTTTTTCAATCAGCCTATCAATTAGGACTTTAGTCATAACTCAAATAAAAAATGAATAATAATAATTTATTAAATTCAAAATAAGACAATTTATATTGGTGGAAAGTTGAGAATCTCCTTAAAAAAACCCTTTCGTTTCATCAATTTTAGGTACAAAATGTTATCAACCAAATGGGTGAATTTTGGAAAAGCAAGGAAAATTCGTAAACACATTTTTTGTGTTGACTTTCTAGGTTTGGCAAGTCCTAGCCAAATCCCAAAGCGATCCCAAGGAAAATCCCAACGCTGAAGATTTTTGTCAGAGGTAATGGATATCAAATATATCTGCAAATAATGGATATCTGATATTTATATTATCAAATATATGATATTATCAGATATCAGTTTTTTGTTAGTTTATTTTTATAAATATAATATATAATATATCATAATATAATATATTACAATCTCTTATACAATTATGTATAAAATATAATATATTATATTACTATTATGTATAATATTAAAAATATTATTTAATATATAAACTAATACATATAATATGATATAATTAATGATATTAATATATACATTAAAAAACTTATATATATCCTAATGTAGCGTCGTAAATTGTACGCACTCGCTAGGGTGGTACAATTTCACACCTAGTTTAGCACCCGCCTTAGTGCATTTTGCATTCTGCATTGCATTTCTCCTTAAGCACTTAATTAATCAAATTAATTAGGTCTAAGGTTCCATTTCATCATTCTTTACATCACAAAGTTGGGCCCTTTCACTAAAGCATGCCCTTCGCATTTTATTCCTTCAATGCATCACTTAATCAAAAACCCTAATTAAGTCCTATTCCGAATTTGGGGGCTTGGTTTCGGGGTCAAAACATCTCGAAATCACCTGTAACTTTGGGATTCTCTCTAAAATCATCATATCCGACGGCCCTGAAAATTTGGTGAAAAGTTGCCGGGACCGTGGCGCCCGGTGCACATGGTCCCGGACATTTTTCTCGAAATTTTAGGAGCGCGATCCAATCATAAAATAAAGCTTAACCCCAAGAAATTGGCAGGATATTCAATCTCTAGGTCAGCCAAAATACGAATTTATGATCTAGGGTTTCATACATAAAAGGCTCTCTTTCCTCATTTGAGGGGATCGGATTTTTGTTTTCAGGAACTTCATATGCAGCGAAAGAGCAGATCTTTGAGGACTTCAACATCTTACAACATCTTTCTATCAAGCATCTATCAAATTCATTCATTCACTTAGGGCTTGGAAGACATTGAAGAACAATAGGAGATTACCGACTGAAGATTGGCTTGTACTCCTCCCTTGAGGGTTGGGTATGATCTTGTATTGTTTTCATGTCTTTGCATAAGCTTTGATGCATCATTTATTCATGCTTTAGATCACATTGCATCTTGATTTAGAGCATTTACATTATCATTTGCAAGCAATTAGGGTTTACTTTCTAGGTTGCTCTAGTTTGCTTTCTTGCATTTTTGGACCTTGCACACACACTAGGTCTGCACACACAATATATTTTACAAAACAACTTGGCTATTCATGGAGGTGGAAATCACCGAAGCGGGGGTTTGACTAAGGCAAAACCCTATATAGCCGCCCCTCCCCCTTTTCAGATGTTATTGCAGGTTTCGAGATTCGGACGACGCCGCAGGATACAGATCCGGAGAGAGAAAGTTGGGACAGCACTCTGTGTGAAATTGCAGAGCAGGAGACTGGGACAGGGGCGCTGGGCGCCCTAGTCCTGCCAGGACAGGGGCGCTGGGCGCCCTGGTCCCTGGGACAGAGGCGCTGGGCACCCTGGTCCTCCAGACAGACAGTTTGCAGACAGTCTCTAGACAGTGTTTCGGAGTGCAGAACAGTGGTTTCCGGTGCAGTTTTCAGGACAGTGGCGCCCGCGCCCCCGTCCCGAACATTTTCAGTTCGATTTTGACTCCGGGTACATATCTACATTCTTATTTCATCCTTGTACTTACAGTTGTTCATTGTTTAATCTCAATTCTGCAATCTTGTTATTAGTTCATACTTGCATTTTGAGATTAGGGTTTGAACTTGCATTACTTGATCTTACAATTTCAACAAGGGAATAGGAATCCTAATAGATATCCTGTGGCTCTCTCTTTCACCAAAAGAAGTAGCCAATTGTGCGATATCTCTAGGCTCTTTCGTATTCCATAATGTGTGTCAAAGAGTAGGATTAGGGTATGTTGACCTAGTCTCGCTTTTTCCCCCACACATTTTGGTGAACCCGACGTGAATCTATCATTGCTTCTTCTTGCATTACATTTGTTAGATCTAGATCTAGATTTAGTGTGTTTTCATTTTCATTAAAAGAGAAAAGGGAAAAAGAAAAAAAAGAAAAAAAAAAAGAGTGTGTTTCTTTGCATTGGGTGTTTAAATTTTATGCAATCTTTTCAAAATGTCAGATTTTTATTTACAAAATGTTCATGCTTTTGATGATTATTATGAGTATAGCCAAGATGAATTAGATGAAGCTTTAGATGAGTTTTTAAACCCTAAGGATGCTAAACCTTCATTTTACCAAAAACTCATAAACCTTGTTACTATGCCATTTAGGTGTGATGAGAAAGATAAGTCGAATGATTCCTCTCAAGGATACATTCCTATCAACTCTTCCCCTGAATCTAGTAACATGGTTGTCTTCAATAATCCCCTATATGAGGAGATGTCTCCTTTTGAATCAAAAAACAAACCTTTTAACCGATATGATCATGCTTTGTTTTATGATGCTCTTGATGACTTTGTGGCTTTGTCGAAACCTATAAACAAAAACAAGACCTCTAAATTGGTTAACATGATAAATTTGAATGAACATAATAAGCCTCTCTTTGAAGTCCAAGGTGCTTATCCTTCTCCTACCTTTCAAATTCCTAAATCACCCCTCCTTACTGTCCAAGGGAGGTATGATCATGATTCCTTTCGTACCCCGAATAAACCAATCATCACTGTACAAGGGAGAAAACCTATAAGTCCTTACAATTATGCTAAACAAATAACTAGAGAGAGTTATCATGCGGTTGCCCATACTTATCATACTAGAAATAATAGGCAACCTAATCCTCCTCCTGTTATTCCAGTTTCCCTTCCTAATCCTCAACCAATTCTTCCTCAAGCTCCCCGTATTTCGCAAGTTATGGGTAAGGAATATGATCTCATAGAACAACTTAAAGCTACCCCTGCTAAGATATCCCTATGGGATTTGATTCAAACTTCTTCCGCCCATCATGGAATGTTACAAGATGCCTTGAAAGATTTGAATGTTCCTCCACTGAACACATCTAGTAATATAGCATCTTTTGTTAACTCTGTGATGAATCATAAAGCTCAAATTGTGTTTTCTCCAGATGAGTTGCCTACTAGTGAAATCCAACAACAATATGATCCCTTGATGATTGTGGTTGTCATGAAAGACACGGCTATCAGACGAACACTAGTAGATAATGGCTCTAGCCTCAATGTGTGTAGCATTAATCTATTGCATAAGATGAGTGTGGATACGTCTCTTATGGAGCCTGACTCTTGTCCCATTCGTGGCTTTGACAATGTGGCTAAGACTTCATTAGGTATCATCACCTTACCTCTCACAGTGGGACCTATTACTTTGCCTACTCCTATCCATGTTATGCCGGGAAATTTAACATATAACTTGTTATTAGGGAGGCCTTGGATTCACAGCATGCAAGCTGTCCCCTCTACGTTGCATAGACAAGTTAAATTCGTTTATAACAATAAGACATACACTTTGATGGGTGATACTAATTTTCAAGCTTGTCTACAAACATCTAATTCCAAAGGAGATTCTTCTAAGCCACCCTCGTCTAGTAATGACTCTTTAAACAAGAAACCTATCGCTGAGTCTTCGCTCTCTGATGATCAAAATCCTTTGGATGAGCCTGGAACTCCTGAAGAAGATCCTTCTCGACTTGAAAATACACGTAAAAAGGATTTTGATCCTGAGAAGGTCCTTGCAGAAGATGATTGGGGATCTCTTGATTTTAACCCTACCTTTGTGGGTGAATATAAGGTTCCTTCTAGAGAAATTAAAATTGAAAAGAAGGAAGAAGCTAAAAATCATAAAGTTGAAAAGAAAGAAGAAACTAAAAATCAATCAACCTTACCTGAATCTATGAGTAATAATTTTGTCGCTGCTTCTCAAACTTCTTCTCCTCACATCTATAATTATGAAGAGTTTGATTCTTTGTCTTATGAAAAACCACCTTCTCTTCCTGAAATGGCTGATCGTTATGGTCGTGGTTTTCGCATTTTTGCTAAGCATGGGTATCATGGAAAAGGTTGTGGTGCTCATGAACAAGGGATAAGAGTTCCTCTAGAGACTAATTTTCACAATTATGCCTTTGGACTTGGCTTTAATCCCTGCAGACGTACTAAAGCTTCTAAAAGACCATGCATTAGTGTTAATGCTATCTCTACATCTTTATCAATACAACATCCTGAGTATATTGATGGGGATCCTTCATGTGCCTGTGCTTTGGATATCTTCCCTACCGACGATGCTTTAGCTGAGTTCTTGGGAGCTTATGACACTCTTCCTCGTTATCATCACAATAGGGGACTCCCTTATTGTTTGAACACCGAAGCCTATTTTGGAAAAGAGATTGATAATGATGAGATTGTGAAAGAATTCCCTCAGTTAAAGGATACTCCTCAATAAAGTAATCTTCTCATAAGTGACACCATTGATGTTAAGATGGATCCTTGCAACAAAGAGAAAGTTATTAAAATTGGGAAATGTTTGGATGAAGAGGAACATAAACAATATGAAGAACTATTGCATGAATTCCCTGAGATCTTTGCTTGGGCATATTCTAACATGCCTGGTATAGATCCTAAGATTGTTACTCATAATATTGTCTTAGTTCCTGACGCTAAGCCCGTGAAACAAAAGATTCAAAAAATGAATCCTAAGGTGGCTCTGCTTGTTAAAGCTGAGATTGAAAAACTATTGGAGGCTAGATTTATCCGCCCTATTGACTATTCCCCATGGATTTCAAATATTGTCGCTGTGGCTAAACCAGATAACAAAATAAGGATGTGTATCGACTTTCGGGATCTAAATAAGGCTTCTTTAAAAGACGATTTCCCTCTTCCAAACATTGACATGATAGTTGACTCTACGGCAGGACATGCCTTGCTATCCTTCATGGATGGTTTTTTAGGCTACAATCAAATTTTCATAAACCCTCAAGATCAATTCAAAACTGCTTTCACTACTCCTTGGGGTACGTTTTGTTGGATAATGATGCCTTTTGGACTTAAAAATGCCGGTGCAACTTATCAACGAGCGATGACCCTTATCTTTCATGATTATATGCATAAGATTTTAGAGGATTATGTTGATGATATTTTGGCCAAATCCTTTCTTCGCATGGATTATGTTAAAGTCCTTCGTCAAATCTTTGAAAGAATTCATAAATATCACATGCGCTTGAATCCTCGAAAATGTGTTTTTTGTGTGGATAGTGGAAAACTATTAGGGTTCATAGTTTCGCATCATGGGATTGAGGTGGATACTAAGAAAATAGATGCTATTGTTAACATGACACCTCCTCGAAATGTGTCTCAACTTAAAAGCTTACAAGGAAAGATTCAAGCTATTCGTAGGTTTGTGTCTCAACTTGCGGATCGTACCTTTCCTTTTACTCAACTTCTTAAAAAGGATATCACTTTTCAATGGAATGAGGTTTGTCAGCAAGCATTTGAAGATTTAAAAGTGTATTTGGCTAGTCCTCCTATTCTTCAACCGGCCGAACCTTCTAAACCCTTTCTTTTGTATACAGCTGCTTCTTCTCATGCTCTCGCAGCATTGTTAGCACAACATGATAAAGATGGTAAGGAATGTCCGGTTTATTACATAAGTCGTACCTTACTCGATCATGAGACCCGATATTCTGCGATAGAAAGACAATGCTTGGCCGTGGTGTTTGCGACTTAGAAATTGAGACATTATCTTTTAAATTCAGAAGTCCACGTCATGGTTAAGTTTGATCCTTTGAAGCATCTTTTCTCTAAAATTGATTTATCAGGACGTCTAGCTAAGTGGGTTATGATGTTAACTGAATTTGACCTTAAATTTGTTTCACAAAGAGCAATTAAAGGACAAGCGTTGACCGATCACTTGGTTGAGGCCCCTTCACCTTTCTCCTTCCCTAACCCTGAGTCCTTTCCTGATGACTTCATTCTTTCTATAGAGAAAGATGAAACTTGGGAGTTATACTTTGATGGCTCTAAGTGTCGTACGGGATCGGGGGCAGGTGTTGTTCTGATTTCGCCTACAAAGAAGTCCATTCCTTTATCATATCGTCTAAATTTCCTGTGTACCAATAACATTGCTGAGTATGAGGCTCTTATAGCAGGAATAAAAGCAGCCTTAGCTTTGAATATAAAACACATACATATCTATGGAGATTCGCAATTGATTATAAGACAAGTAACAGGAATATATCAAGCAAAACAAGACAAATTATCACAATATAAAGATCTTGCTATCTCTTTATTACAAAATTTTGATTCTTATACCATGGATCCCGTTCCTCGAAAAGATAATCGACATGCGGATGCAATGGCATGTGTGGCTTCTCTAGTATCTTTAGAAGACCCTATGGTCGATCTTAATTTCGTTATTCACAATCTTATTTCTCTGGCTATTGAAGATGATTCTAGCTTGATAACATGTTGTGACTTTGTAGACTCAGATGAATGGTTCTCGCATATCATAAGATATTTGACCGATGGTACCTTTCCTGATTCCGCTAATAGGAACACTAGGGCTAGAATCCGCAAGCTGTCTGCTAGATATATCATCCTTTGTAATGTCCTTTATCGAAGGGGTTATGATGGTCTTCTCCTTCATTGTCTTAATAAGTCAAAAATCCCCGTTGCTCTTGAAGAGGCACATTCAGGTGCCTGTGGGGGGCATTTTGGGGGCAAATCCCTGGTTCATAGGTTGCTTCGTATGGGATACTATTGGCAAACTATGCAGAAGGATTCCTTTTCATTTGTTAAAAAATGTCATCAATGTCAACAACACAATAATCTGATTCATGCTCCGGCTCAAGAACTTCGTTCTCAAGTAGCTTCTTGGCCTTTCTCCGCATGGGGTTTGGATCTTATTGGAAAAATTTCTCCTCCTTCATCTCAAGGACACACCTTCATTATAACTGCAACAGATTACTTTACGAAGTGGGTAGAAGCTATTCCTCTTCGCTCTACTACTGTTGAAGTGATTTGTCAATTTCTTCTAGAAAACATCATTTCTCGATTTGGGATACCTTCCACTATTATCTCAGATAATGGGACATCGTTTAAAAACAAGGATGTGAAGAAATTCCTTGAGAAGTATCATATCAAACATCGATTTTCTACACCATATTATCCTCAATCAAATGGCCAAGCCGAATCATCCAATAAGATAATTGAACAAATTCTTCGTAAAACCGTGAATAAGCATGGTAAGGATTGGAGTAACCAGCTGATCTATGCTCTTTGGGCCTACCGAACGAGTGTACGAATTGCTACGGGAACTACTCCTTATAATCTTGTTTATGGTGCTGATGCTATTATGCCCTTAGAATTAGAGATTCCATCACTTAGGATTTCTCTCAAAGGTATAGTAGATGATGACTCTTATAGGGAACAATGACTTCAACAGCTTGAGATGCTTGATGAACAGCGCATAAACGCTCTTGAGCATATTCAAGCGTATCACAAAATTCTACAACGAAGCTATAATGACAAGGTTATTCAACGTTCCTTCTCAGTAGGTGACTTAGTCCTTTATGAGAATCAGCGCAATGTGAATGCCTTGCCTGCAGAAAAGGGAAAATTCAGTCCTAATTGGCTTGGACCATACATCGTTATTGAGGATTATGGATCAGGTGCTTACAAAATAGCGGATGTAGATGGTACGCCTCTTAAAGAACCTATAAATGCTATGCACTTGCGTAGATATTATGCTTAATTCTTCATTCTTCATCTATCTTCTTTTTCAATTCTTCAACATTGGATAATATGTTAGTATCTCTTAATTAAAGCAAAATAGAATTAAATGTTATGTTGTTTAATCTATATTGCTTCGTTCCTGACAAGCGTGTCTCCTTACTTTATGGTTTGTCTTGAATTCATTAATGTAAATTGTAGAAGGTTTACATTTCTCATTATGCTAGCATATTATACAATGTCTTTATGTATTAAGTAGAATCGTATCATGTAGTGTTTAAATTCAGAATTAAATCACATTAGTTATATGATTCTTAGGCTTAATGCATATTTCTTCCTTATCATCAATGTAGTACTTGATTAAACATTTAATTAAGTCACACATGTATCAATTTAATCATGGAGCATTGAGAAGTCAATCACATGGAAATTAAATTCTGAACATACATGTACATTTACCAAATGTATTAGATTTAATCAAAACAAAATATACATTGTTTTAAGCATTAAAGATAACACATTTGAGACAAAAGAGAAGCATGTATATATACATATATATGTGTGGATCATATACAAATCTAGGTCACTGTACATCCAAAATGTGACCTCTCTTTTACATCATAAAATCATCTCCTATCCCTAGGGCTAGTGGCTGGAGAGTGTCGACTGAACGCTCCCTCCTGATCTGGCCGTGAAGGTGGACCCATGGGTGTGTAGCGCGATACAGATCGTGAGTGACTCCGAGAGGAACTCTTACGATCCCTATCCATAAGGATCGCGCGATAGGTGGTATCCTCGGTCTGAGCCGCTGCTAGATCTCGCTGCGCCTGCTGGAGGTCCTCTGATAGGACTCTCTCTCTCTGCCGCACCTGCTGAAGGTCCTCTGATAGGACTCTCTCTCTTTGCCGCGCCTGCTGAAGGTCCTCTGATAGGACTCTCTCTCTCTCCCTCCATATATCTACCTGTACTCGGAATGGGAAAAACAAATCCTCATGCCGACCCGCGTTCCCCTGAGGCCTATAGGCAATCTGTGAGGAACTGGGGATCTGTGCTATCATGGAAATGTCTGTCATTGCCTGCTGAATCAAGGAACGCCATTCCTGCACATTAGCTATGGCAGTAGAACAGATTTTTGTTAGTACCATTCTATGTCATCAAAACATTAATCAATCAATATAAACCTACTATACCTGGATCTCCCTCGCGCCAGTAGGGATCATGATATGGTAGTATCTGTGACTGAGAACCGCTAGGCTCCCCTCACTCGTATACTCTATCCACGATGGGTGTAGGATGGACGGTACTGGTGACAGGTCTCCGTATCGCCTCCTGTTCGCCCTGTTGGGGAATAAGAGGTGGATCCAGAGCTATGGTATCGTCTCCTGAATGGTGGGGAGCTGCATCCGACTCCTCCTCATCATCTCGATCCTCCTCCTCGTCGTCCTCCTCGTCATCATCATCCTCGTCCTCATCCGCATCATCACCTACATCCTCCTCGTCCTCCTCTCTATCTGCATCCTCATCCTCCTCCTCCTCGTCACTGGGCTGATCGCCTGTAGGTGGATCAGGATCTCCCGCCTCCTCATGACCCTCTCCCTCCTTTGGCTCCTCTAACCTGGATCCCTCATCCTCGTCTTGGTCTCCATGTCTCCATGGGCCTGGATAGCCTGTCGGATGATCTGGTGGAAAGATAGGACCTGGATATGATCTCATGAACCATGAAACATATCTACGCTGTGCTCCAGGCTCTGCAGAATAGTCGGTGACTACATCCTGATCAGATCCCTCTAAGTCTGTCGTCTCAATATCATCTACCGTCGGTCTCGCTACTGCTCCAGGTCTGGGAAGGACCCGTGAGTGTCGAGTATAGATGGGCACATCGGCTGGAACACACTGCTCTAGTCTGAACTGCCTCCGTACTCGGTCAAAGTAGAAAGGGACTATGATGTGTGCATATCATCCTCGCAGTAGGCGGTTCCTCTGTAGACATGCTAACTGTCTCTCCATACCATCCCATCTGTGCATCAGTAGGTAAGGTCTCCACACTATCACCTCGGATGTCAGTCTGTCAACAATCACTCTCCAATACAACAAATCGCCAAATCTCCACTCTCTGGTAAGTGGATAAGCGAACACCCTAGGTCGCTCGCTCGCTGTACTCAGTGGAAAGCCAATAGGCCTGGTGCATGTGAAATGCTCTAAAATCCACACCTATAGAAGTGTGCATGTCATCAAACTGCAACCCTGTCCGAATACATACTCCTCAAGGTCGTGATAGAGATGTGCAAGCATACTCCGACCCCATGCATACACTCTCCTGTGTCTCTCCATCGCTCTGATACACCATGTGAGGCCCCCATGCATGTGTGTCCCTCGCCCATTAGGGCAGACAGCTAGTGCTAGGATGGCTATCATAAGGCGTCTCAGAAGTGATACCTCCCCTATAGGATGTAAGAGCCAGCTGACCATGATGCGACCTCTCGTCTCGCTCGGCATGGCTCTCCCTATGCAATACACCTGCTCTCTCTGATGATCCTCCGCTGACCGATCGGTCGCATATGTAATCATCGCTCCTCTGATAGGAAGACGAAGTATACGGTACACATCCTCGAGTGTGACCGTCAGCTCTCCTACTGGAAGGTGAAAGGTGCATGTGTCAGGATCCCATCGCTCCATCAAGGCCATCAACATCGCAGGATGAAAGCGAATGACCGGCATCAAAATCATGTACCACAATCCTACAATAGATAGAGTGTCTCTCTCTGACTGAGTCAGCCACGGAATCTGATCTCGCAAAGTGCGAAGAATATGTCCCGCTGTGTGCTCTCTCATGTATGGGAGACCCTGCAACATGAAAACATGACGATAATCAGTACTCGATCATCGAAATCGCAAATACAAACCGTCGCACATCATATGCAAGCCCCGAACCCCTCGCCAGGCCCTGATTGGGGACCATGGCGCCCTGATGGGGACCATGGCGCCCTGTCAGGGACCATGGCGCCCTGAGGGGACCATGGCGCCCTGCAGGGACCATGGCGCCCCTGTCAGGGACCATGGTGCCCTGGGGGGACCAGGGCGCCCCTCAGGGACCATGGCGCCCTGGGTGGGCCCCGGTCAGCCTTCGAGGCCTGCATACGATCACGAAAAAGTCAAACATGCGAAAAATCAAAAGTCAAACGTTCAGTCAACTCACCTCGTCCAGTGGCTCGTCGTCAATCACGGCCTGGCGCAGGCTCTCAATCCTCGTAGGACGCTCCGGTCGTCGTGAAGGCATGATGATGGCTAGGTGGGCTCCGCTACACTGAATAGTATCCTGAAATCGACAAAGTGACGAATACAAGTGTCACTTTCGAAGTATATACTCTTGTTCGTTTATTCTTACTTTGTGAAACCCTAATTTTTCCTTTGTCATTCATTGTATCATAACTTGAGTTTGGGAGATGCGATTTTCGAACCGTTCGTTGCGTTGGAATCGTATTTTCCTTCTCTTACTCCTGGGATGTTCCAAAAAAGTGCTCTGATGAAGCCTATTTCGCGAACACCCCTCATCAACACTCTCTTACACAATTTGTCGCAAGTAAACATGCTACCCTGTTTCACCTCCCTAAATAAGCAAGTCGAAACAAGGGGGGGCATACAGCTACTCACAGATTTCATCACTTTCCCTAGTAAGCATTAGGTGATTTTGTGATCTAACGTTTGTTTTGTAGGGTGCGGTTCCTAACTGTGTACTGCAGATACCGCTGGGGGCTTCGTCCGACAACTTATGGATATATCCTTTTTTCAAATGATGTTTACTTTTCTGTACTTTAGCTTGCATATGCACGTAGTACTCATATGACTGCTAAAGTGGGGGCTAAATGTAGCGTCGTAAATTGTATGCACTCGCTAGGGTGGTACAATTTCACACCTAGTTTAGCACCTGCCTTAGTGCATTTTGCATTTTGCATTGCATTTCTCCTTAAGCACTTAATTAATCAAATTAATTAGGTCTAAGGTTCCATTTCATCATTCTTTACATCATAAAGTTGGGCCCTTTCACTAAAGCACGCCCTTCGCATTTTATTCCTTCAATGCATCACTTAATCAAAAACCCTAATTAAGTCCTATTCCGAATTTGGGGGCTTGGTTTTGGGGTCAAAACATCTCGAAATCACCTGTAACTTCGGGATTCTCTCTAAAATCATCATATCCGACGGCCCTGAAAATTTGGTGAAAAGTTGCCCGGACCGTGGCGCTCGGTGCACATGGTCCCGAACATTTTTCCTGAAATTTTAGTAGCACGATCCAATCATAAAATAAAGCTTAACCCCAAGAAATTGGCGGGATATTCAATCTCTAGGTCGGCCAAAATACGAATTTATGATCTAGGGTTTCATACATAAAAGGCTCTCTTTCCTCATTTGAGGGGATTAGATTTTTGTTTTCAGGAACTTCATATGCAGCGAAAGAGCAGATCTTTGAGGACTTCAACATCTTACAACATCTTTCTATCAAGCATCTATCAAATTCATTCATTCACTTAGGGCTTGGAAGACATTGAAGAACAATAGGAGATTACCGACTGAAGATTGGCTTGTACTCCTCCCTTGAGGGTTAGGTATGATCTTGTATTGTTTTCATGTCTTTGCATAAGCTTTGATGCATCATTTATTCATGCTTTAGATCACATTGCATCTTGATTTAGAGCATTTACATTATCATTTGCAAGCAATTAGGGTTTACTTTCTAGGTTGCTCTAGTTTGCTTTCTTGCATTTTTGGACCTTGCACACACACTAGGTCTGCACACACAATATATTTTACAAAACAACTTGGCTATTCGTGGAGGTGGAAATCACCGAAGCGGGGGTTTGACTAAGGCAAAACCCTATATAGCCGCCCCTCCCCCTTTTCAGATATTATTGCAGGTTTCGAGATTCGGACGACGCCGCAGGATACAGATCTAGAGAGAGAAAGTTGGGACAGCACTCTATGTGAAATTGCAGAGCAGGAGACCGGGACAGGGGCTCTAGGTGCCCTGGTCCTGCCAGGACAGGGGCGCTAGGCGCCCTGGTCCTTGGGACAGAGGCGCTGGGCGCCCTGGTCCTCTGGACAGACAGTTTGCAGACAGTCTCTAGACAGTGTTTCGGAGTGCAGAACAGTGGTTTCCGGTGCAGTTTTCAGGACAGTGGCGCCCGCGCCCTCGTCCCGAACATTTTCAGTCCAATTTTGACTCCGGGTACATATCTGCATTCTTATTTCATCCTTGTACTTACAGCTGTTCATTGTTTAATCTCAATTCTGCAATCTTGTTATTAGTTCATACTTGCATTTTGAGATTAGGGTTTGAACTTGCATTACTTGATCTTACAATTTCAACAAGGGAATAGGAATCCTAATAGATATCCCGTGGCTCTCTCTTTCACCAAAAGAAGTAGCCAATTGTGTGATATCTCTAGGCTCTTTCGTATTCCGTAATGTGTGTCAAAGAGTAGGATTAGGGTATGTTGACCTAGTCTCGCTTTTTCCCCCACACACCTAATATAACATTATATTACATTTCCCTAGATCCCTCGTATAATCTCCCATTTGGACACTCTTTCCCTCTAGCTACAGGTCTATCTCTCCTACTATCCCTAACACCTTGTACACTTATTTGTACCTAATGCTCTCCTCCTATGTATCATACTTCTAGATATTGAGCTCTCTCTCTCTCTCTCTCACCCACCCCCTCTCCCTATCGACTTCTCTATCTCTCTCGCCCCTCTCCCATTGTTGATACTACCATCTCTCCCCTCTCCCCCTCATTATAATTACTCCATCTCTCTCTCTAGATCCCTTTCCCCTTCTCTCCCTATCTAGATCACTCTCCCCTTATCCCTTATCAACCCCCCCTCTCTCTATCCCTCTCCCTCTTGCTCTTCATCTCCCTCCCTCCCTATCATAAATAAGGTATCGAATATCAAATATTATCCAATATTTGATACCTTTGAACAAGGGCACCAACAAAATTGTTAGTTCCTTTATGAAAAGATATTGGGCATCATATAATATCTGATATCTGATATGATCAAATATTAGATATTATCTGACATCTGATACCTAGGCCACACAAAAGAGGATAGTGGACCATTTTGAGCATTCCAATAGTCCCTACATTCTTTTTGAAAGTGACAAACACGGGTTTTCAGATAGTAAGAGAAAAAATTATGCTTTTTTGAGAATATTTGACACAAATTTGTCATTAGAAATCATTTTTAGTATCTTTTTGGAGGTATAATGGGGAGTAGCAGTTGTCGAAAGCAAAAACATAAAAGAAAACTTTCAAAAGAAATTAACAAAATTTCAACTCTAAATACAATAATGTCTGAAAGAAATTAAAAGTGTAACAACAGCATAAGAATACAATTTCTATAATATAACATATTATTCATTTGATTTTCTTTATAACTAGCTCATATTCTAAAACTTAACAAAAATTACAACCTTAGTAAATATTAACAGGATTTTTCCACACGGAAGAAGGGCTCTCTTACTCGGTTTTCTAATCACTAACACATCATATTGTGATTTAATTTAGGTTCCAAGAAGACTTTTGTTTGTATATCTATCAAAAAGAGACTAACATAATAAATCTAAAAGAGCCTTGTAAAACATTTTGACCATGTTTTGCACCATTGAAACTAACGAAGAAAGAGTGGTGCCAAATAATGAAATAGAACTGATAAAGACCAAACCAAAAATGACACAACATACACATCATCATTTATGGCTAAACTAGCAAATAAACATATTCATTTACATTAAAAAAAATATTACTAATAAATGTAGGTTTTACATTTCGTGATTTGTAGTTCTGATCTATATTACTCAAAATATATTTTACTGTCAATGTAACCATTGCACCTTGTTTTGGTGCAAGTACTAGTATACACATATACAACTAATATGCATACATGTTAATAAAAATTGAAGAGATGTACTAGATCATTTGTAGTTAACCAATTTATAGCCAAACATAGTGCTGTTAAAACCAAACCTTCATCAACAAGAGTTAAGTTTCAAATCCAGCCATTATTGTGAGTGATTGAAAACATATTGAATAATATTAATTTCTCGACCTTGTGTATTGATGAGATAAATTTCTTCATGATTATGACAAAATACATCATTGTTTACTGCAATCTATTTTCTTCACACAAGTGTAGCTACATTAATGTACATTCATTAATTCACATCTACCTACCAAATGCAAGTGCACATGAGTCATTTAGAGAGTATATTCATTAATGTGATGGTGGTTTTAGTCGCTTTCAACATTTTGAAAACCACATATATGAACACACCAATGGTCTTAGTCCCACTCAACATTTAGTGTTCAAGTACCACTCAACTTCTCCCAGTTTGCCTTATTTTGAGTTTGCAATGAAGGATGAAGAAATTGGAGAGATTTGATATGCTACCTTCAATAAATTTCTTCTAGAAAGGCATACACAATCACTTTAACATGGGGGCACACACTTTAATATACTAGGCTACACTTTGTGCACACACCATGAGTTTGGTTTGTACACTTTGATCACACACTATGAGTTTGGTTTGCACACTTTGATGACACACCATGATATGTTTCATGCATAATGCACCACCCATTTTGCAATTGCATTTTTTTAGATTATCTACCAAACACATATTTTTATTTTTAATCTTCCTTAGCAAGAGTCAACTAGAATAATACACCTTGCTTGATGTGTTTGACTCTCCTTTCTCTAACATGACTCCTAGTAAGCAACCCTTACTAGACCTAGATATAATGCCTCTTCTCTTATGTCTCCTAGTAAGTATTCCTTACTAGAACTAGATGTGATACCCTTCATTGTTCTTTCATGCTCCATGTGTATGTGTAACATATGGTAATCATGTTGCTCCTCTTATTTGGATATTTTAGACCAATAAGATCCTAAGTAGGGGATTTGTTTTGTCTTGCCTATTTCATATCTTGGTGTAAGTATTTTAAAGCTATCCTATACTTTATTAAGAGTATAAGAATAAGGTCATACTCCCACTAAAGTGGGGATAAATTTAGTGTCATAAAATTTATACCTCTACAATTTCACACTCATTTTGGGCTCACTTTGGTGGTTTTCCCTTATGACCCTTATTCATAACTAATTGTTCTCAATCCATTGCCAATTCTGGAATCCAAACATAATCTTGAGCTCACTAACCTTATTTTTGACTTAGAAAGCCAAGACTATGACACCTAGTGCTATAAACCTCATGGACTATGTTTCCTATTGCCCTAGTCTAGCCTTTTCGGGCCCAAATTGTTGGGAAAATGGTGTCTCAATCTTCCATTTACAAGAGGTTACTATTTATAGTAAGTTTTTGTTTGAGCATGAAATGGTGCAACATTCTCCCCAAAGCTTTCGATTGGCTAGATGAGCATGTCGATAAATGTTTATCGCAAGTTCATAGCTAGTTTTGAAGATATTATAGTTTCTATTTTGGAGGGGTGCAATGAAAGGTTTAAACTTATTTTTGGGGACTTTAGACCCTCTGAAACACCTTTAAAAGTGGGCATAAATGACATAGCGGTTTATGAAGTGATAGAGCACTTAGCAAAATTTTTGACACTTCAAATGACTCATCAATCAGACACACGGTTCACAAGTTATGGCCTCCAGAAGTTTGGACTCCTGAAATAGGAAATATAAAATGTATCAGACACATAAATGAGCTGTAAAAGGGAGTGACACATGTTGATGTGTGTTTTAACACATCATAGGGCATCTAGATTGGAGATAAGGTCAGCTATACTCTATTGGGTGGTTTTAGCCCATGGTTTTGTAATAATGTTTGATGGCTTCTTGTAAAGACGTAAATTAATCTATAAGACATAATCTACTCTTTATTCATAAATAAACTCATAGGTAGATTAAGAAGTCTATTTCATACATAATATAAAGAAATATCAATAAGTTGATAAAACAACCATAGATATCAAAGAGTTAAATACAATTTTCATGTAAAATGAAAGGTACATATTTCTCATTACATATATCCTTATACCCTACTTAGGCTTTCATATTGCCATAAGTAATATACAAATAGAAAAAAGGTGAGATACATCCATCGATCTCCATTCCGAGTCGCTTCCTTTCAATCCTTTGAATTAAGACGAGAACAAGATTCAGGTGCTTTTTCCGCCCAACCTTGAAGCTTATGCTTCCTCGGAATTCTTGGTCAATCAAGAATACCCGACCCTGCACAAATTGTTTTAACCAAATAATTTGAAAGACAAGAGGGAATCTGGTGCGTGCCTAGATGATACAAGCAATTTCATTTTTTCTAATTCTTCTAAGAAACAAGCATTATCATGCAAGGATATGGTAGAGAGCATAAAATAAAGAATTCCATCTATTTCTATGGATAATTCAATTCATTACTCGGTTGAGTATAATGCCATGCATAGCAAAAATAAGTAGTTGGAAAAAGAAACTATTCTCTCTAAGATTCCATATTCGGCACCCGTCCCGGAAGGTAACTTTCTAGACACAAGCCTATCCCTAGCTTGGTTCCCACAAACAAGAATACATTTTAAGAATACAATCTTTTGACTAATTGAAATAACATCATCCCTATTAATTTCATTTAATAAACACTATTTCATCTCTTTCACCTAATTGAATACAATCTTTCGTAATTTGAAAAGCAATATAATTTCATCAACAATTTTCGAATAGATACAAAGTAAAAAGAAGGTGTATCACAAGTATGATTTTCTTTCATATAAAGGAATAAAGTATGAGCACACATTGAAAGTCTAACCTAATCCCTTTGACAATAATCACTATCTTTAAAGAATAAAATTAACTATCTTAACTACTTCAATATATATTCCACCTAAAGATTTCTTTCTTCATATATTCAAGGAATAAAAACACATATTCAATTAAAATATGGGATATCATAAAATAAATCTTATACTACATACAAAGCTTTAACTCTCTAACTTCCTTATTGCAAATATAACCAAAATAAAATAAGATTCTGACCTCTTTATGCTTAAAACTGGTTGGAAAGAACTTTGTCGTGCCTCCTCTAAATGGATCTACGTCTTCCTTGATGGCTCAAAATTCTCTCACCGATCTCTTATTCTTCTTCTATCTTCGTTCTAAAACAACTCTCTCTCTCTCTCTGTCTTTGCAATTCAAACTTAATATCTTCCTAGCTGCTCCTCTGCTATTTTCTATCTTTTTCTTCCTCTCCCATGTGTGTTTTCCTATCAATCCTATGCCTGTATTTATTCTTAATTCCCCCTATAATATCTTCTAAGTTTGAGGCTTGGTTATGGTTATCAAATTACAATCTTTTTCCTGCATTTCGACAGGTCTCCAGCTTAACTATCTCACGTTTTCATAGTGCTATCAGTTTAACTATATCTATAGTCTATACGTCTTGGAGAGATGGAAGTTTTAATTACATCTTCTGCAGTTATGAAAGATGAGTCGACTTCTTCTCACCATGGATCGTGGAGTTTGTAGCTGCCTAACATCTGCATCTCTAACTCTATGGCACCATGTCGAACTATTCTCTGATGATGGTAGATGAAGTGGTTACATTACTACCGACTTCCTCTACTAACCCATCAGGTAGCATGCAACGTTGAATTCTACTACAAACACTTAACTGTTTGTTATGTGCATGATTATCGCCATCATTGCCAAGTCTTTGCTTTGTTATCCATGTCGATGGATTTCGACCTGCCAACTCACAGTCCATCGACCTACCAAGTCCCAATCTACGTTAACTGATGGTCATGGTGCTAGGTTGACAACCTTCATCAACTTTTTACTAACATGTGACACAGTCACTGACTTAAGTTTAAGTCTAAAACCCGCCACCTCTGCATTATACAGTTAATTTAAATAAAACAATATTATGTTAAACAAAATATACATCACATTTAAAAAAAGAAAACCTAATTAAGACTTTTAAGATGTTTAATAAATTAACAATATATATATATATATATATATATATATAGTCAGAGCGATGCCGAATTTTAACCCAAATACATATATATTCATAGAAAGGTAAAAATAAAAAACATGATAATATATATATTCATTCATAATTATAAATCTATCATTTCGAATTGACAAGATTAATTACTTTCAAAATATAACTTAACTTATAAACAATCATCGAATTTTTATGCATGCGAAATCCATACAGTCATCTAATCAACGAGATGATAATACTTATTTTGCAATGAACAAAATGATCAACTTCATACCATTGAAATCATGTCGACATAAAGTTCGCATTTTAAATCAGATTTAATAAAAAACGTTAACTTGCTAATTAATTAACCCTAATTTTCAACTATTGAATATTTTCAAATATGCAATCAACATAACGGCTAATTTTTACTCAAATTATTTCAATTTAAAATAAACATTGATGAAGTCACAATTCAAACAATGATGCCTTGACAAAGTCATATTTGCACAAACAATTTTCTATTGTGGTGTGTGAGATTCTCATAGTCTACCGAAGTCATAAGTTAAAAACAACTCTACCCGAGTCATGTTCTCACCTTCAACTTCGTTCACCTGTCCCTGCATCACTTGCACTCAATAATTCATCAGCATTAACAATCCCCAATTAAGATAATACTAGTTATCAAATTACATATTGCATGAATGAAATGCATACATCATTTCCTTACAACTAAATTATCATAAAAATGAATGCTCATATCTGTTTCAATTTCGATGCATAAATAAAAACCTACATTATATCTCGTAAATACACATTATCAAAAATACGGTTCGTGACATCCTTCCCATTTTGTAAGAGACATCATCTTGATGTCTTACTACTCATTAATAATCACATAATAATTATATCTCATAAAAATGTCAACCATACTTCAAGTTTCAAACAATAACAATAGCATACAAGCTATCCAAGTTTACATCATAAAAATAAAATCATTGTTTCAAAGATATCTCAAATGATAAGCAACTATTTCCTAAGAAAGCAAATGAGAAAAATGGCGGTCAGTCATCTCAGCATCCTCCCATCTAGCACTATCCTCAGAATATTGGTCCCACTGAACCTTATACTAAGTGAAATCTCTACTACGTAGCTTCAAGCTACGCTGATCTAGGATTCAGATGGGCTCCACTAGCACCACCCCTGGATCCTGTACCTGTAAAGATTGCCAATCAAGAATATGAGATGCATCAACATGATAAGGTTTCAATAAAGACACATGAAACACATTGTGGATTCGAGCTAGAGCAGGGGGTAAAGCTAATCTATAAGCAACTGGATTGATAACCTCCAGTACATCAAAGGGTCCCACATATCTTGGTGTCAATTTTGATGATTTTCCAAACGAGATAGAGCTCTTATGAGGTCTGACTCTCAAAAAGACTTTATCTTCTGCAACAAATTATCTGTAAGTCCTATTTCGATCTGCATAACACTTATGTCGGTCAGCTGCTTCCTTCAACCAACTCTTTATCAGCACCATTTGCTCATTCATTTCCTTAATTAAATTAGGACCAATAATGATCCTATCCTCTAGTCTATCCCAACTGATAGGTGTGTGACACTTTTGCCCATATAGTGCTTCAAAAGGTGTCATCGCTAATGATGCATGAAAGGAGTTGTTATAAGCAAATTCAACTAAAGGCAAGTACTCCTCCCACTTGTACTACTGATCCATGCAATACATCTGCAAAAGATCTTCCACAACCTGATTAACCCTTTCTGTTTGGCTGTCAATCTGAGCATGATATGCTGAGCTAAAATTTAGTCTTGTTCCCAATGCTGCATTCAATGTTGTCCAGAATCTGGAAGTCATCCTGGTATCCCTATCAGATATTATGGTTTCTGGAACATCATGTAATCGAAAAATTTCTTGCACAAATTTCTTGGCAAGAACAAATGATCCATCCTTGAGATTCCCAGGTATGAAATGTGCAATCTTAGTCAACTTATCCACCACTACTAAGATAGTGTCACGTTTATTCTTGCTCATTGGTAGTCCTTGGATAAAATCCATATTGATTACTTGTCACTTGTATTCTGGTATAACATGTTGGAATAAAAGTCCTGCTGGATGAACATGTTTAGCTTTCACTCTTTGACATTCCAAACATTATGCTACACACTCAACCACTTCTTTTATGAGTTTAGGCTAGAAATACAAAGATTTCAGATCAGCTACCATCTTTGTTACTCCAGGGTGTCCTGAATAAGGTTTGTTGTGCACCTCATGCAGTATTAACTTCCTCAACTCTCGCCCTTTAGGTATGTACATCCTTCCTTGGTACCTCAAAATACCCTCAGGTTCTATTTCATATCCATCATAACGATGATTTGATGAATCTTTTTCCAAGGATTGTTTAACCCTTAGGTAATGTTCATCTTTTGGAAGGCTCTGCAACACTTGTTGTTTCAAGTTTGTCTTCATTGTAACCATAGCAGATAGGTGTCTTCTTCTATTGAGAACATCAGCTACTATATTTTCCTTCCCTTTGATATATTCAATACCAAAGTCATACTCACTTAGGAATTCAAGCCACCTTCTCTGTCTTGCATTAAGGTTAGGTTGTGTAAAGATATACTTCAATCCTAAATGATCTATTTTTTAGCTCAAAAGGCTTCCCTAAAAGGTAATGCCTCCACATTTGTAATGAATATACAATAGCTAGAAGTTCTAAATCATGTGGTGCATAATTCGTCTCATATTGCTTCAGCTTCCGTGATTCAAATGCAACCACCTTTCCTTCCTGCATCAACACTGCTCCCACACCTTCACTCGAGGCATCTGTAATTACTACAAAATGTCCATTGCAATCTGATATAGTTAAGACTGGTGCGGTTGTTAATTTCTGCTTCAAAAGTTGAAATGACTCCTCACACTTCTCAGTCCATTCACACCTTTTTTCCTTTTTTTTGAAGTGAAGTAATAGGTGCTACTATCCTGGAAAATCCTTCCACATACTTTCTATAATATCCTGCAAGTCCCATAAAACTCCAAAATTTTGAAACATTTTGAGGTGTTGGCCAATCTACTATTGCTTCTATCTTTGCAAGATCAACTGAAATTCCTTCAATGGATATGACATGACCTAAGTAATGCACCTTTTCCTGAAAGAAGGCACACTTAGAAAATTTCCCATAAAGCTTATGATCTCTCAACCATTGCAAAACTATCCTTAGGTGCTTCTTATGCTCTTCTTCATTCTTAGAATAGATCAAAATGTCATCAATGAAGATTAGAACAAAATAATCCAAGTATTCTCTAAAAATACTGTTCATGAAGTTCATGAATTTTGTTGGGGCATTGGTTAAACCAAATGGTACAACTGTGAATTCATAGTGCCCATACCGTGTTCGGAATGCAGTCTTAGGAATATCCTCATCCTTAATCCTTAACTGGTGATATCCTGATCGAAGATCAATCTTGGAGAATACTATTGCACCTTTCATTTGATCAAACAATTCATCTATCCTTGGTAAAGGATATCTATTCTTGATGGTTACTTTGTTCAACATCCTATAATCAATGCATAGCCTTAAAGTACCATCTTTCTTCTTTACGAAGATCATTGGTGCACTCCACAAGGATACACTTGGCCTAATAAATCCTTTCCTAAGCAATTCTTGCAATTAAGCTTTAAGCTCATACAATTCTATTGTTTTCATTCTATATGGAGCCTTAGATTGCGGCTCCATTCCAGGTAAGAGTTCTATAGAAAAATCAAACTCTCTCTTAGGTGGTAACTTGGTAAGATCTTGTGGAAAGACATCTAGGAACTCTACAAGGACAGGATAATCCTTATGACTTTTCTCAACATTATTCAAATCATTTACCATGACAACAATAATGGAACATCCTTTTCTTTGGGCCTTCTTGAGTTGCATTGCCGAAATGTGTCTCAATTCAAGAGGCTTTTGAGACCCAAAAATTTCAACTGAATTTCCAAAATCATCAATGCAACTGATGACCTTATCCTCATAGTTTACTATGGATTTATGCTCTGTCAACCAGTTGATACCTAAGATCACATCATATGATCCTAATGGTGCCACATAAAGATTAACCTGGGTTTGGAAATTGGAAAGTTCTAGTTCACTGCAAAATAGACAAGTATCTACCCTTCGTTCTGCTCGATTTCCATATTGAACCATCCATGCATTTGAAATATAACCAGGTCTAACAGATATTCTAGAAACTACTTTAGGATCAATAAAGCATTCAGTAGCTCCTATATCTATTAAAATAAAAACTGATTGTCCAAAAAGCTTACACATCATCTGAATAGGTGAGGCTTGGAAATCATCTTGACGGTTGTCAACTGCAACGTGAACCTGATGTTGAGAGGCTCCTTTCTAATTTGCTCCTCTTTGTGAAGGGGTACGTTGCGGACAATTTGAGGCATAATGACTCCCTCCAGAATTGTAACACCCATCCCTGGGTTCGGAATGGCCACCTGACCTTCCTCTGTCCATATTATGCTGGGCATTGGTGTTATTGTTTGCTTTCTTGTTAGCATCCTGATTCACTCTTCCTCTTTCCTAAGTGTTGGGTCCCCTCTTGAGATTCTTTATCTGTCGATTGTTGTCATTGCTGTTCCTTTGGAAATTCCTATTTCCAAAATTCGGTCGGTTATTCACATTTTTACAGAAGTTCCCCAATTGCTGCAACTTCTTCTTTTGCTTGGTCGCTTTCTCAAATACCTCTACCATAGTCAGTGGATTATGAATATCCACTTTTGCTCCTATATGGGTTCCCAAACCCAAAATGAACTTTTGGATGCGAAATCGCTCATCTATATGATATTGCGGAACATACTTAAGGAGGTTGGTAAACTTCTCCTAGTATTGAGTTACCGACATGCCACCTTGAGTTAGGTTCTGAAATTCAGTCATCTTCTTATCAAAGAATAACTGAGGAAGCCACCTCTTCCTAAAGGATTGCAAGAACAATTCTCAAGTGATATCTCTTGGTTGCAATTTCCTTTCAGACTTTTCATTATCCCACCAAGTAGCAGCTTCGCTAGAAAGCTAATAAGCATCCCAAACTACCTTGGTTTCGTTGGACATGTTGTGGAGACCAAAATAATTTTCCATTTCTATCACCCATGCCTCTGCACCATCATCAATAGTTTTTCCATCAAAATTTGGTGGGGCGATTCTCTTCAAGTCTTAGCCAGCTCTTCTTCAATCCTTGTTTGGTTATCTGGTTGCTCTTCAACCCTTGGAGCTTCTTGTCGGACTTCTCTGACCCTTTGAACCTCCTACTCAAGTCCATTCATTCTGGCACTCTGTTGGTTCAGTAAATCAAGGATTTGATCCAGCCTTTCATTCCCATTACTAGACCCAGCCCTTGTGGTCCTTGAGCCCATTGTTATTCAACAATTTTTGCATTAGGGAAATGTTGATATTTCTTAGCGAAAAAGAAGAATATTTAGCAAGGTTATGATTTCCATAACTTCTATTTAATCAATGCTCCTTAAAATCTACCCTTACAATATAACTATAGAGAATAATATCCATATTTACTACTGGAAGGAAACAATATAGAACTATAATAAGACACAGTTAGATAATTTACAAATCTATTTCATCCAAGTTAATAATATAAGCTAAGGTCGAAAGTACATATTTATCATCATAGGAATCATACAAAAACATAACATTCAACTCAAATTTATTATAGAAAGAAGGACAACTTTATTTATTGATAATAAAAGTGTTATTACATAATATATCACTCTTCTGGAGGAGTCATGGGAGTATATCCTTCAGACTCACTAGAACTTAGGGGGGTATAGCCTTCAAATTCATTATCACTCAGTTGAGAATATTCCTCTAACTCATCGGAGCTTATCACAATTGGCCTAATGGGATAATATTCTAACTCAGGCTCCACTTCCTCTATAGGGATAGTCTTTTCATCAAGGGATTCAGCAGGGCCTATTAATATCTCAACATTTTCTCTCTCTTTAGAAACTGGTTTCACTTTGGGAGGAATATTTCCCTCCTCACTGATCCATTCTCCACTTGGATGGTTATCCATAACAGGTATGATAGGAGATATAGGATCCTTTTTGACCCTTAGATAGTGAGCATACCCAGCTACTGACTTACGAGCTGTTTGCTTTGTTCACACCGGCTCTAAAAGTTTCAACACAAAATAGTTAATCTCCAGATTCAACTTGCGAAGTGACTCATAGGTCCTAGTGTTATAAAACCTATGGCTCTGATACCAAACTATAAAGACATAAATTAATCTATAAGACATAATCTACTCTTTATTCATAAATAAACTCATAGGCCAATTAAGAAGTCTATTTCATACATAATATAAAGAAATATCAATAAGTTGATAAAACAACCATAGATATCAAAGAGTTAAATACAATTTTCATGTAAAATGAAAGGTACATATTTCTCATTATATATATCCTTATACCCTACTTAGGCTTTAATATTGCCTTAAGTAATATACAAATAGAAAGAAGGTTAGATACATCCGTCGATCTCCATTCTGAGTCACTTCCTTTCAGTCTTTTGAATGAAGATGAGAACAAGATTCAGGCGCTTTTTCCACCCAACCTTGAGGCTTACGCTTCCCTAGAATTCTTGGTCAATCAAGAATACCTGACCCTACATGAATTGTTTTAACCAAAGAATTTGAAAGACAAGAGGGAATCTGGTGCGTGCCTAGATGATACAAGCATTTTCATTTTTCAAATTCTTTTAAGAAACAAGCATTATCATGCAAGGATATGGTAGAGAGAATAAAATAATGAATTCCATCTATTTCTATGGATAATTCAATTCATTACTCGACCGAGTATAATGCCATGCATAGCAAAAATAAGTAGTTGGAAAAAGCAACTATTCTCTCTAAGGTTCCATATTTGGCACCCGTCCCGGAAGGTAACTTTCTATACACAAGCCTATCCCTAGCTTGGTTCCCACAAACAAGAATACATTTTAAGAATACAATCTTTTGACTAATTGAAATAACACCATCCCTATTACTTTCGTATAATAAACACTATTTCATCTCTTTCACCTAATTGAATACAATCTTTCGTAATTTGAAAAACAATATAATTTCATCAACAATTTTCAAATAGATACAAAGTAAAAAGAAGGTGTATCACAAGTATGATTTTTTTTCATATAAAAGAGTAAAGTATGAGCACACATTGAAAGTCTAGCCTAATCCCTTTGACAATAATCACTATCTTTAAAGAATAAAATTAACTATCTTAACTACTTCAATATATATTCCACCTAAATATTTCTTTCTTCATCTATTCAATGAATAAAAACATATATTCAATTAAAATATGAGATATCATAAAAGAAATCGTAGACTACATACAGAGCTTTAACTCTCTAACTTCCTTATTGCAAATATAACCAAAATAAAATAAGATTCCGACCTCTTTACGCTTGAAACTAGTTGGAAAGAACTCTGTCATGCCTCCTCTAAATGGATCTACGTCTTCCTTCATGGCTCAAAATTGTCTCACCAATCTCTTATTCTTCTTCTATCTCTATTCTAAAACAACTTTCTCTCTCTCTCTACAATTCAAACTTAATATCTTCCTAGCTGCTCCTCTATTATTTTCTATCTTTTTCCTCCTCTCCCGTGTGTGTTTTCCTATCAATCCTATGCCTGTATTTATTCTTAATTCCCCCTATAATATCTCCTAAGTTTGAGGCTCGGTTATGGTTATCAAATTAAAGTCTTTTTCTTGCATTTCGACAGGTCTCCATCTTAACTATCTCACGTTTTCATAGTGCTATCAGTTTAACTATATCTCTAGTGTATACGTCTTGGAGAGATGGAAGTTTTAATTACATCTTCTGCAGTTGTGGAAGATGAGTCAACTTCTTCTCACCATGGATCGTGGGGTTTGCAGCTGCCTAACGTCTGCATCTCTAACTCTATGGCACCACGTCGAATTGTTCTCTGTTGATGGTAGATGAAGCGGTTACATTACTACCAACTTCCTCTGCTAACCCATTGGGTAGTATGCAATGTTGGATTCTACTACAAACACTTAAGTGTTTGTTATGTGCATGATTATCACCATCATTTCCAAGTCTTTGCTTTGATTATCCATGTCGATGGACTTCGACCTGCCAAGTCCCAATCTGTGTTTATTGATAGTCATGGTGCCAGGTTGGCCACCTTCATCGACTTTTTACTAACATGTGACATAGTCGCTGACTTAAGTTTAAGTCTAAAACCCTCCACCTTTGCATTATAAAGTTAATTTAAATAAAACAATATTATGTTAAACAAAATATACATCACATTTAAAAAAAGAAAACCTAATTAAGACTTTTAAGATGTTTAATAAATTAACTATATATATATATATATAATATTTTAATCCACACACACACACACATATATATACATATACATATATATACATATACATATATATACATATATATATATACATATATGTACATATATGTACATATGTACATATATGTATATATATACATATATATATGTATATACATATATATGTACATATATGTATATATATACATATATATATATATATATATGTATATACATATATATGCATATATATACATATATGTACACATATATATGTATATACATATATATGTACATATATGTATATATATACATATATATGTATATATGTATATACATATATATGCATATATATACATATATGTACACATATGTGTATATACATACACATATGTTTATATATATATATATATATATATATATAATCCCACACACACACATAGACACACACACACACACATATGTGTGTGTGTGTGTGTGTGTGTGTGTGTATGTATATATGTATATATGTATGTATATATGTATATGTATACATATATATATGTATATATATATATACATGTATATATATATGTGTGTGTACACACACATATATGTATACATATACATATATGTATACATATACATATATACATATATACATATACATATATATACATATATACATATATACATATACATATATATACATGTATATGTATAAATGTACATATATATACATGTATATGTATATATGTATATGTATATGTATACATATATGTATATATGTATATATGTATATATGTATATGTATATGTAGATATACATACATACATATATATATATATATATATATATATATATATATATATATATATATATATATAACGTTCGATTTATTCATAAAAAGGTACAAGTAAAAACATGATAATATATATATATTCATGCATAATTATAAATCTATCATTTCGAATTGACAAGATTAATTACTTTCAAAATATAACTTAACTTATAAACAATCATCGAATTTTTATGCATGCAAAATCCATACAATCATCTAATTGACGAGATCATAATACTTATTTCTCAACAAACAAAATGATCAACTTCATACCATTGAAATCATGTTGACATAAAGTTCACATTTTAAATTAAATTTTATAAAAAATGTTAATTCGCTAATTAATTAACCCTAATTTTCAACTATTGAACATTTTCAAATATGCAATCAACATAACAACTAATTTTTACTCAAATTATTTCAATTTAAAATAAACATTGATGAAGTCACAATTCAAACAATGATGCCTTGACAAAGTCATATTTGCACAAACAATTTTCTATTGTGGTGTGTGAGATTCCCTTAGTCTATCGAAGTCATAAGTTAAAAAGAACTCTTCCCGAGTCATGTTCTCCCCTTCAACTTCGTTCACCCATCCCTGCATCACCTGCACTCAATAATTCATCAGTATTGACGATCCCCAATTAAGATAATACTAGTTATCGAATTACATATTGTATGAATAAAATGCATACATCATTTCCTTACAACTGAATTATCATAAAAATGAATGCTCATATCTGTTTCAATTTCGATGCATAAATAAAAACCTACATTATATCTCTTAAATACACATTATCAAAAATACAGTTCGTGACACTTCTTATATTGTACCTCCTATATAGGAGGTGTGTGAGATAGAGCTTGTGTGTAAGAGTCTTATGACTATTAAGTTACCTTTGAATATCTGATTAATGGTCCTCCTATGAAGATCTTGCTCTGCAAGTATATTGTAATCTATTTTTGATTGTTGAATAATATATTGGGAGGCTGTTGGAGTGTGAGGTTTTTCTCTTGAAAGACTTTTTCCCATGTAAATCACTATGTTGTGGTATGAATGTTATTATATCTATTTCTATCAAGTTTCTGTAAATGTTGTAACGATCTGTAAAAGTTTTTGCATTACCCTCCTCTCAAGGTTAGTGTAGGAAGTTGCTCCACTACTTAACTTCCTTAAACAAATTTGAGCCTTTGATGGTTGGGAAAATCTAGAGTGAGAAAGTTCTCCCCAATATTGGCCTTACTTGAAAATTTAAACATAAATTATGTGAGTTGTGTATAAATACAACTCACTCCCCTTCATTTGAACATCTCCTAATTTCAAGTCATCATTCAAATTGAGAAATACAATCAAGCGTCTTCAAGGCATTAGAGGATAGATATAAATTCAAGTATTCAAGCATTCAAGTTCAACAATCATGATCAAGTTTATGTGTTCCTCCATGAATGAAGGCATGCATTAACTCTTATCAAGCAACGTCAATCTTTTGTGAGGCCCTAAGGCAAGAAGTTCAAAGAAAAGGTAGCTATTGTCAATTTAAAATTTTCTTTAAGGTTTTCAACCTCTACATTTTCCCCTCTTATTTTTGTGCATGTTTTAGATCCAATAGTCAAAAGTTACAAATTTGCAGAGAGCAGAATAATACATACAATTCCATATTTTGAACTAATAAAACACATGGTCTATATTGATTTACACACGTGACCAACAATTTTTGGTTGAATTTTAGGAGTGATCTACAAAGCATCCTAATCTAGAATCCAAATTTTTAAATGACAAAAACACCTCCAGGTCTGGGGTGCCTATCACACTTGACTGACATTTTCAAGTTCAAATTTCAGTGACAAGTTCTCCTTTGCATCTTATTTCTATAGATGTACTTTTGTGTTTTTTTTCTAATCTATTTCAATTTGTTTATGTTGTATCTTGTTCATTTCTTATCATTTTTCCAATTTCTTGCATCACTTCTTATTGAAGTGTCATAAATTATATTTTTATACAATTTCATACTCATTTGGGTCTCACTTTAATGATTCTCCTTCTTTACCCCCAAGATTGCCTAATTTTGCTCTAGCAGTACACTTGATTTTTGATGTTTTATACCCTATCTCTACTTTTTGACTCAATTCCTAGCCTACAAAGGACTAGACTAGGGCACCTAGCACCCTCATCCCCTTGGACTAGGGCACCTAATTCCTTAGTCTCCTTGTACCAGGGGACTTAGCACCATAGTCTAGCCAAAAGGGACACAAATTTGAACCCTCTAATGGTTGGAAAATGTTGAGCAAGAAAGCCTTTAGAGATTTTTATTTGCATGGAGTTAAATATAGTCTTTGGATGTTTCCAAGACTTCTAGATAGAGAGTTTATTTGCAATGAAATCTTCTCTCTGATCATTTTGATCAACCGATCCTTTGACTACTATAGTGACTTCTATAAAGATCAAAATTTGATGGATTCCCTAATAGACATGTGCAATTGACCAGGTGGTGGATGTACCATTTGGTGTGATTGGGGAGAATATCTCTCTCTCTCTTATAAATCATCATCCCTATCTTGTAAACCTATTTCTTCATCTTCTTGTTTTTTCTTGGTACCACTAAGGTTTCTCTAAATTTAGAGCTTATCACTTTTCACATATCAAAGGAATGTATTAATGAAATATTTGAGAATCTCAATTGTAAGGATTTTGTGTCTTAGAACTATGGGGAAATTCCCCCTATGGAAGATTCCTTAGAGTAATGCAACAAAACTTTTTGTAGTTTGGAGACTCCCATAGTGCATTTTCTTGACCATGAATTCTTTCTAGTTATCTATCACTCCTTGGATATCTAGATTCATGTCCCTTGGGTTTTATGAAGATCGAGTTTATTCATGATTCATTGGTCTCCCTTATCTAAACTTGCTAGTTTGTAAATCACCCCCATCTTGATTTCGCTGCATCTTTATAATCTTTCATTAATTTTGAGAAATTTAAACTCATTAAAACCTTGATCAATCAAGTTATAAAATTTATCAAAATAGATGAGGGATCTCTCATTGATTCAAAAATAATTTCTAGAATTTGTGTTATGATTGACATATCCAACTCTTTAACATATTTAGTCTAATTCAACTCCTCACATGATTCTTTGATCAAATATATTAATTACGAAGGACTTAGTGGATGTTGTTTCAAGTACAAACTTATTGAGAACAAAATTCTTGGCTATTGAAAGCTAAATTTGTTTCCAATTATCATGCCTCCTATAGCGTCGTAAATTGTACACCCCTAATTAGGGTTATCCAATTCCACGCTTAGGTTAGCACCCACCTTAGCGTATCCCATTGCATTTATTAAGCCCCTTTAGGAAAAAAACAAGTTAATTAAATCTAAAGTCCTCTCTCAACAATCCACATATCATAAAATTGGGCCCTTAATCCTAAGCGCGCCCCTTTTTTATTTTATTTTAATTAATCCTAATAATATCTTAATTTCAATCTTGAAAGCACACTTTTGCATATCTAAACACCTTTGGATTGACCCATCGCGTTGGATTTGACTTTATAATCATGATATCTTACATCACTAGAAAATTGGAAAAAAGTCGACCAGACCTGAATGCTATCATTCTGGTCTTGTACTTTTTTGCTTGACTTTTGGGAGCTTAATTTGATGGTATTATAATGTTGAAATCCCTCTTTCTGTCAATTTTTATTAATTCTAAGTTGGCCTAAAGGTGATTTTAATTATAAAATCCCTATATAAGGCATCCCTCTCAATTCATTTTAATAATTGAATGATATGCAAACATTATCATCAATTCACGAGCAATAATTCTTCCTCAAGAGTAGATCTGATTCAAGGAGTTGTAAATTACACCAAGGAATTTCAACTTATGTTTTATCTATGGTTTCATGATGGATTTTATGTGATTTATCATGTTATTGCATCAACACATGGATGACTTATTCTAAGAACATTGCATCAACTATTGAAGGTGGTAGATTCCAGAGCTGTAAAAGTGGAAAAGGATAGAGGAGACACAGATAAATTGAACTAGATTTTGCAAAATTTCTAAAAACCTCTCAAGACTAGAGCGAGCTATAGAGGGACCAGGGTGCTCATGCCCTGGTCTTGTCTCGACATTTTTTTTCTTTTGAATTTTAGGTATAGGTTATGATCCTTTTCTTCTACTCAAATCCTAGTTTACAACTTTGTTTGACTTCTACAACATTTTGCTTTCATCATTTCATTTCAATTTCTCATTGTTTGTTATAGATTTAGTATTTTCAATTCAAAAACTAATTTAAACATAATTTCAACTCAAACAAAAGGGGAAATAGGACCTCAATTCACATTCAACCCTCTTCTTAATAGAATTGAGGTTGGATATATTGAGTTCGTCCTCCTTTAAATGTAATGTTTGTGAAAGTTAGGCCATTTCCTTGTTTACAAAGCATAACTTGTGAAACCCTAATTTTTCATCCATTACACCTCCAACCATAAAAAAAAGGTCCCCAAAGTTGGTAACCTTCATGAGATTTTATGGATCATCCTTTGTAATCATCCCCTAATGTTGGGGTTATTGGGATTTGTATACACCTAAAAATGGTCTGAAGATAATTAATTAAATTCTCCCTTTCATATACTTATTAATAAATCTAAGGATTTATTTAATAGGTTCATTTCAATGGTCCCCTTTAATTAATTAATTCAAATTAATTAATCTCCCCCCCTTTCAATTCATTCCTTCTAATCCTCTAATTAATTAAAACAAATCAATTTATGAGTTATTGAAAATTAGTTAGTCTTTTGCTATTATTTGAATTTTTAAATTCAAATTACCCACATGCCTCCAAATTTATAACCACCTAACCTAACCATCCCTCTAACCTAACCCATTCCACCTAACCTTGGGTTTGCCTAACCCTATCCTATCCTGCACATCCTAACTTCCTTATCCTAACCTCCTATGGTGTGGATATTCTTCCCTTGAGACACATGACACTTAGGCCACATGTCTCCTCTCTTGGACACTTGCCCTTTTATGAGAAAGGCTCCTTGACACTTGTCACCATAGAGATGACAAGTGTCCCTTCTTCCAACCTCTTCTCCAACATCCTCCAATTTCACCCTTGATATCTTCAGACTCAATCTTGACTGTTGATTCCTGCCACCTCACCCCTGGCCTTGGAAATCCTATAAATATCCCCCATTTTAGAGCACAAAGGATCCCATCTCATTTCATCTTATGCATTTTTACTATATTCATATCATTTGAGCATTATTGTTATAGGAAATTGCATCTTAGATTTAGTTTAATTTGATCATTTCCTAGCATAATTGTTGAATCATGTAGCTTAATCAATCTCTTTTCTAGCTTAATTGCATCATCATCATAGATTAATCATGCACATCATTAGCTTAATTAGTCTCTTGGATCTATCTAGCTTAATCAATCTCATCTTTGCATATCATTATCATTTCAAATCCTCCATCTAGGTGTAGTCAAGTCACTGGGATTGCTTATCCAGATCTGAGAGAAAATCCATACTTGTATATCTTAGGAGGCGATACATCACTTTGTCATGGTTTTATCTTTCTTTTGCTTATAATTTGTTAACCATGCTTGTAATGATCTATTGAGTGTTTGTGTTGTAGCTGCAAGTATCACACTTCATAGGCACAACATGATTATCTTAGAGCATAGGAATTCTCCTAGTTGTATGTCTATAAACCCCCTTTTTTTCAAGATATTCAATAGGAATCTAATAGTGCCCTTTAAAAACATTATATTCATTACTTAAATGATGATAATCTTCTTCATTATCTTTCTAATGACCATGATGATTTTCTGGATAAAGTTGTGCCTTGGCATACACTGATATCCTTAATATTTCCAATACTACAAGTAATATTTTGAAGCCAAACATTCGAAAACTGGAAAAATTTTGAGGAAGGAAATCTAAGAGTAAAAAAATAAAAATGGGTCTTATGGTTCTATTGATGATGGTTATTAATGAACTATACTAGTGCACCTTATTAGAAGCAAATGTAAGAAAAAAAATTAAGTCATTCCAACCTTTGTGATCCTTGTGAAGCTTACTCTAAGTCCTTGTGAATATTGGGGGTGGTTGTTTCTACATTTGGGCTTCCTTTGAAGTTCTTTTGAGAAATTTTCTTCATTCTGTATTTCTTTGCTCCCCTTGTGGATCTAAATCCTTTTATGCCTGATATGCTATGTTATATGGGAGTGGACCCTCATCCCACAACTTACCAAAAACAAGAACAAGAACAAGAACAAGAACAAGAACAAGAACAAGAACAAGAACAAGAACAAGAACGAGAACAAGAACGAGAACAAGAACAAGAACAAGAACAAGAACAAGAACAAGAACAAGAACAAGAACAAGAACAAGAACAAGAACAAGAACAAGAACAAGGGCAAGGGATTGGAATGATATGGAAGTGGAAATGGGACTGCGAATCTCGGCAACTGCGAATCTCGGCGACTGCGAACTTTCATTCTGGCTGTAAGCGGACCTTTCAAGGCAACCAAGTGACGTGGACACCTCAGCATCTCTGTGGAGGGGTTAAATCTCCTCCACTCGGTTTGGAATCCCTTCTCTGTTGCTTTATTTTTCGCTTATCTTTAACTCTGTAAATTTATTACTTTGAGCCTCATTTAATCTTATATGTCGCCACCTACCTTGTCGCTCGTGCCACTTAACCCTGGTTCCCTATGGAGCCAGAATCGGATGGTGGTGCCATTAATGGCCCTAAATCCACTGCTCAAACTAACCCTCCTCTAAAAAAATATTTCACCGAAACCATCACCCCGCCTGCAAATGGAATCAACCCTAGCACGTGATTTCTTAAGGCTCCTGGCAACAAACAACTCGGTGAGGAAGGTAAGTTCCTTAACATTACTTCAGATTCCTTCTGCATCTCGCCAAATAATGAAATGATGAATGAAATTGCTTCGGAAAAAGCTAGGTTAAGTGACACTACCATTTTCTTTGCGTGTGTTGATATTGAGAAATATCCGCTTAGGAAATTCTTAGATGATTGGTTTCATAATCTCTGGAATTTGAAGCTAGGGCTTAAGATATCTTTCTACAGGCAAATACAGAAGGGTCTCTACCTTATCTTCTTTAACACTCATGAAGCTCAAATTGAGGCACTGAAATATCAATATTGGACAGTTGGGAATACCTCCTTCCGTGTCCTAGCCTCGTCTCCGGAGGTGGTTAGTGAAAAGGTTCTCACGCTATCCTCCCCCAGATGGGTCATCCTTAAGGATGTCCCTCCCTTTATTTGACGTTTCCTTCCCCAATTAATGGAGCCATTTGGAAAAACAATTCACATTGATGAGACGACTAGCTTGGAACCTAACCTTGATGCCAGAATGCTTGTATCGATCAAGCCAGGGATTGATATCCCTCTGTCTCTAACCCTAAACATCAATGGAGATACTTTTATCTGCCCTATTGAAATTCTTAGAGGCTCGAATGCTTTCTTTCTTTGCAAAAAAGAAGGGCGTCTTCGGAAAAATTGCCCAATCATTAATCACAGAAAACAAAAGCTCAACATCAATTTAACTGATACATCCACAAACCCTAGAACCAATATTAATCAAGATTCATCCACCCCACACTCTGTTAACAAAGAAACTACTGTACCCATCACCAATCCGATGGAATTAAACCCTATGCATATTGATCACGTGCCCCTTGTCTCTGAACCCCTTGGTCCTGCTTCAAACCCCCCAAATGGTCCTGCAGAATCGCTCTCTGACTACTTTCAGTTGGTCACCTCAAGAAAGCGAAGGCAAATAATTCCTCACTTGAACGCCCTGAATCAAATCCGATCTAGTGTCCCAATCACTAACCAATTGACGGGCAATTGCAATTACCCCCTCCCTACAAATAACAACACACCCACTACCTCTCAAACCCCAGCTAACTCTGTAGTTTAAAAAATGGTTAAAAATATTAAGAACCCTAGTCGAGGTGATGGTGAAGCTAGCACCAGTGATAACCCTACAAGATTGATGCTCAGGTCTGGAAATCCCAAAAGCTCAGACTCCTCATCACTTGAGGACTTACCCCTCAGGTTAACACCACCAACCCCTTGACAACATCTATGCTTAATGAGATAGAGGACAATCATGTTATTGAAGTGATCTATGCCAATAAGGGGTTAGATGAAATTAGGTCTAGCACGATGCTCCTTGGCTTTCCAAGCTCCCATATGTCTAGTTCTAACATAGGAGGAAATGCAGATACTAAGACTAAACCATCCAAAGTTAGTGAAGATGAGGATGACCTTATGAAAGGATCCTCCTTGGCTAAGAAGAAAGGTAGGCCTATGGGCTCCAAGAATAAGAAGAAATCTAGAGATCCATGTGGTCTCCCTAATTGCCCTTCCTAATCCTCCTCTCTGATGAAATACATCTCTTGGAATATTAGAGGCCTTGAGTCCCTTGATAGGAAGTTTGTCGTCAAAAGTTCTTTGAACTATCATAAGAACTTATATTTTTTGATGCTGCAAGAACTTAAAGCCTTGGGGTTCCATCTCGACAGTTCACTTGACTTTATCTAGAGAGACGCAATCAAAATTTGCACCAAGCACCCGAAAGGAAAGGGGGGAGTTGGCCTTCTTATTGCCCCTAAATGGGCAAGTAACATTAGGGATAAGGGAACCTCCCCATGTAATAGAGTAGCCTGGGCTACCCTAGATATTAGGGGCTCCTTCTTTGGCGTATGCTCCATATATGCACCTAATGACTACAAGGAAAGAGTGTCCCTTTGGAATTGACTGGCATCCCTCCCAAATATCCCCTGGGTTGTGGTTGGAGACTTCAATATGACTAAGCATCAAGATGACAAGGCTGGGGGACTTCCTTTTGAATGGAAGAATTTAGAAAAACCTCACTGGGACAAGTTTAAACAAAAACTATAGTTATTTGACCCCCTTGAGGACACTAAAGCTACTGCCTCTGACCTGTGGTACACTTGGTGCAACTTTCAGCAAGGCCCCAATCGCATCTACTCCAGACTAGACAGGCTCTATGTTAATAATGACTTCTTCTCCTTCTCCCCTAATTACTTGGGGAATGCGGTGGTTGTCCTTCCTGTTACCCTTTCTGACCATTTTCCTATCCTAGTGGTCATTAACACTAGAAACGCCATCCCTAACAACAACTCATGTAATAAGAAATTTATTTTCAACACCTCCCTGTTAAAAGACAGAGATGTCCTAGGTGCCATTAAGTTGATCAGGGTCTTCAACATGCAGCCTCAACTTCCCTAATCCTGCACCCTTAGATGGATAAGGAATGTCTCCTCCTGGCAGAAAGTTCTCCAAACTATTTGCCAGAAGAGAGCCAAGGACTCTAGAGCCCTAGAAAAAACTCTCACCCTTCGCCTCCACTCCTTAGAACAAGATATCCAATCTCAACCCTCTTCCTCTACCTTGGCTAAGCTTGTCTCTGAAGCCAAAGACATCCTCAAAAAAATCAGCAAATCAAAATAAGGGGAGCCTTCATTAGAGCTCGTAACCACTGGCTCCAATTTGGAGATAAGGGCTCCAAAATCTTCTTTAATCTCCTTAAGCAGAAGCAGAACAGAGAAAAAATTGATAGAATAACTGTAGACAATAAGGAACTCCTGGATTTCAATGATATCAAAGAGGCCTTCAAAATGTTCTATAGGACTCTCTTTACCTCAGAAGATAATGAAGCCTCGAAAGATGCTCGACATAAATGTAGTACCATTATCCCTAAAATAATCTCGGTGGATGATGCTCTCCTCCTCAAAACCGAGATCTCTATACAAGAAATTGCTGATGCCATTAAGGCTCTCAAGGATAATAAGGCCCCAGGCCCCGATGGACTTCCTGCTGAATTCTACAAAGCCAATCTTGACTAGATCACAAATGACCTCTATGACATATACAATGAAGCTCTTGACACTGGCACCCTAGGGAAATTCATAAATAAAGGTATTGTTAAACTCATCCCTAAAGAAGGGGATAAAGAACGCATTAAAAACTGGAGACCAATCACCCTCCTTAACGTCTCTTATAAAATTCTAGCCAAAGCCTTAGCTTCTCGCCTTGAAAAGATTCTTCCAAAATTCATTTGCTCTACCCAAACTGGATTCATTAAAGGCAGGTATATATTGGAAAACCTTGTCACTAGCTGGGAATCCATGGAATGGGCCAGAACCTCTAACCAAGACTCAACCATGTTCCTTGTTGACTTTGAAAAAGCCTATGACAGGGTCGAGTGGGACTTCATCCTCATGATGCTCCAAGCTTTTGCTTTCCCTAACGAATTCTATGAGTATGTCCGAATTTTCCTCAAAGATGCTTCCACCCTGATTGAAGTTAATGGAACTCTGTCCCAACCTATTCCTCTCTCTAGATCCATTAGGCAGGGCTGCCCTCTTGCCCCTGCTCTGTTTGTTATTGCCTTAGATGCCCTATTCTATCTCCTTAGAGACGACACCCTATCTCCTAGAGTTCATGGAATCAAGATGCCGAATGATTCTGAATTGCTCAATATCCAGTTTGCCGATGATACCTCTCTCTTCCTGGAGCTCTCTAGGCATAATATCGACTCCCTCAATCTTAAACTTGACAGCTTTGGTAAAGCCTCTGGAGCCCAGATCTCCAGTTCCAAATCTATCTTACTTGGATGGAAAGATGAACCACCGGACTGGCTTCAATAGTTCAGATACTCATGGGGAGGACCCAATAGGATAGTTAGGTATCTAGGTATCCCCTTCTCTATATCTCCCTCTCTTAGAGACATGTGGAGTTGGGTCAAAGGAAAAATAGATAGAAAACTTAATAAGTGGAACAATAGGATCATCTCCCTAGCCGATAGGATTCAAGTTTGTCAAAAAATCCTCTCCTCGTACAGTATCTACTACTCCTCGGTTTGGATGTTCAGCAACTACCAAGTTTTTGAAATCCAAAAGGCTATCAGATGCTTCCTATGGTCTGATGGTAAGGGCAAAAGAAAGGCCCATGTGGTTAAATGGGCCTGGTGCCACTTAGACAAAAAACTTGGTGGCCTAGGCCTTAAGGATCTTAGAATCCAAGGAATCTCCCTCGCTGGCAAGTGGATATTTCATGCTCTAGAAAGGAAAGAACCTTGGAAGATTCTTGTCAGAAACAACATTCAGAATGGTGTCCCCAAGGCTGCCAAATCATGGAAAGCCCTCCCATTCAGTGATATCGTTGCTGGTAGTTTCTCTGTGTCTGTCCAAGGCACCTGGGTGTTTAAATCCATCTAGAAAGCCTCGGAGCATGTGCGTAGACTTATTGTCAACTCTAGCATTGAGTGTGATAACACTCTCCATAGTGAAAGATTGATATGGTGGAACCTCTAGCCTTAACCCAAGGCTGCTCTACTAGATACTGGCATAATAAGGGAGTCAAGTATCTTATGGATATTCTGGAACATGACAACCTCATCACCTGGGAGGACCTTAGTAGTAAGTATGATCTCCCTGCCTCACATAAGAGGACCTACAATATGATTAGAAATGCATGTAATACCCTCAACCTTCCCAGAAGCACTCATGTAGATGCCCACAGGTACCTCTCATTCCAATGGAAGGATGGTTCCCCCCTCCCCAAAATTAAAGCCAAGGTTATTTACAACTTGCTTAACCAAGACACCTCAATGATCGATCATGTTAATGCCTTGTGGAATGTTGACCACAACCCCACCGCTTGGCATAAAACCTTTGAGAAGCTTTGGAAATATCCCATCCCCCCTAAGATTAAATGCTTCAGATGTAAACTCTTACTGGATAGATTGCCTATTAGGAATAATTTGGCTGCATACGACCTTTGCTCTGTTTGCAATAACCTTGAGTCCGCTCAACACATCTTCCTTGACTACCCTTTTGCTAGGGAGATCTAGTTAATGTTTGGAATCTCTATCACTAAACATGTCTTTACTTATGATATAGTTACTGGTTTCATCCATAGACTTAAAAAGGATGCTACTTAATCTAGAAAATTTTGTCTTCCTTCATACTTTGGTTTATTTGGAAACTCAGAAATGAGGAGAAGTTCCAAGGTAATGTTAGGGAACTTACTAGTTTTTAAAAAAAACTCACACATTACAAAATTGCTGTACAGGTTTGCTTTCTAATGAACGTTGAGCGAAACAAACTGCTACGGTTCCTCAAAGAAGGCTGAGCCACCATGTTTATCTACGAAATGCAAGATGGGTATGAATGGGCCAGAATGGCAGAGAACCAAACCACCTTTGAGGTTGCAGTAAAGAAACTGATTAAGGAACTTCAAGATACCAGAGTTCCCCCCTTCAATAGGATAGAGATGTGTACACAGATCATGGAAAGGAAGAAGGTGGTCTGGATGGAAGGACCACAGGGCTGGACCACATGGCTGGAGGACCAGGATGAAATCCTGCACTAGTGCCTTATGACAACAAAGGTAACTATATTTACTCCCCAGTCTTTCCTATTTCTGAGTTTTTGTAGATCATTGTATATGCTACTCGTTTAAATCCTTTTGGTTTCACTGCTTGACGGTTGAGGCCCTGCCTCCCCTGAACTCTTTTGTATAAACTCTTTTCAGTCTCTCGATCTCTAATATAAAAAAATAACAATAACAATAACAATAATAATAACAATAACAATAACAATAACAATAACAATAACAATAACAATAACAATAACAATAACAATAACAATAACAATAACAACAACAACAACAACAACAACAACAACAACAACAACAACAATAATAACAACAATAATAATAACAACAACAATAATAATAACAATAATAATATAATAATAACAATAAGAATAATAACAATAATAATAACAATAATAATAACAACAATAATAACAACAACAATAATCGCAATAACAACAACAACAACAACAACAACAACAACAACAACAACAATAAAAATACTATGAAGTGAGAAAAATAAAATTCCAATGTATTATCTATTATGTTCATACTTAAAATTATTTGTAATAAGGAATATAAGAAGGTAAGTTAAATATAGAGTTTTCAAATTAGAAAGGTAAAAATTGAGAGTTATGAAGCATATTCCCATGATAGGTGTTATGACAATTATTGGTTTCTCTCATGGTGCAACTAGGATTGAGAAAGTGGTCAATATGATGACCATATTAGAATATATACCATGTAAACATGCAAGGGGTATTGAATTTTGGCATGTAGACTTAGGTGTATAGTTTTGGGCCTATGGTATTAGGTACTTTCTTTAGGAAATATTTACATATTTACATATTTTGAATTTTTTATTTCTATTTATATAAGTTAGATTCTTGATATAATGGATTAAATTGTTATGTTCGAGAATTACCATGAAACATAAAAGAGTAAAATTTATTGTTACACATCATTGTTTAAGAATAATACAAGCTTGTCTATCTTTGGTGGAGGTGTTCTTTCCAACAAAGATTTATGGATTTACATTAGCATTCATATGGTTGCTACCTTGTATATATCTTCTTCAGGGCTTATTTTAGTTTGATTGTTTAATTAGATGCATAATTTAATAAATCACAATAATTGATAATATTTTTATCGTGTCTTTTTCTCATTTATTCAATAGACTGGTTAAGGAACATGTTGACTTGCTAGGGGCCATTAAACAAAAAACAAGAAAAACCATTGGTAATATTGTGAAACATAGTGAGATTGATGTTATGGCTCTTCCACTAGTGCTTGATCCATATAGTTAAGGATTTCTTTGATGGGATACAAGCTATATAGCGAGCTATAATGTAATTTTTTTTTCATACTATACATAGAATTTACAACATTTATTAATGAAGATAATATCAACAAAGGTATCAAAGTATTATTTTGTTGTAAATTTTAAGTACAAACTCCTAAGATTACTTTATGCTTCAACTATTTGCATCAAAGATGTAGAAATGAAGGTTAAGGCCATTTAAATAACAATAGTTCAATTAAATGATGAAAGTAGGGAAGGAAATAATGCAAGAAGATTCAAAATTATCTCATAGATTAAGAAATATTAAATTGTATATAAAAAGTAAATCATAAATTAACACAAATGATGGTAAAGACCTTTATGCATTTCATATTCAATAAACTTAAAATAATATTTTCATATTTTTTATGAAAAAATACTATTTATCTATCCTAAAATTGCCACGTAACTATTCACATACATAAGAATCTAGATACATTTATTTTTATTATTGTGCTATAGTTTATACTACATGTGAATGATAATGTTATATATAATCCTTATGATTTGCATGACAACTTATATCCTTTGTCAATAAATTATTTTATATATGATCCATGATTTTAAAGAAGCTAAAAAGTAAAGAGAAACAAAAAACAATCACCCATATCTATTATAAGATTATGTTAAGAAATATAATCACTAATTTTGAAATTTTGATGTAGAATTTTTTTAAATATTAAAAAATTTATATTTATAAATCTTAAATATAAAATAAATTATTATAAACCTTTAATTATGTACTTTTAATTTTATTTCTTAATTGAAAAAAAATAAGTATAATGAAAACTTTATCAATTCACCTTTAAAACAATTTACAAAACTATTCCATTAAAAAAAAAAATTCACATTAAAACAGATCGTTAAATGTGCCTTTTTATACCATTATTTTTTAATATATATATATTTTTTATTTTAATGTAAAATAAGTTGAATATATTCTTTTAAAAATAACACACAGTATAACTGGTTAAGAATAACAGAATACATCATTATAACTACTCAAGAATAACAGAATACATTAGCTTCTACATCATAAATTATTCACCTCTCGTCGTGAACAGAATTCTGTTAAATACTTTTTCTCGTCTTAAGAAAATTACAGAGATAACATGGAGTACGAATATACATCTGATCTTCAACAAATATCTTTGATGTTAATTACATCTGATCTTGGCCGCTAGCCAAAGTATCAACAAAATCTGTATTATAAATGGCTCGGATGGGCACTGGGTTGAACAAATTTTTCTGCTTGTTAGTGGAAATTTTTTTAGCACACCATTTCTGGTAAAGTTGTCTGGAGTAGCGAACAAAATCAAACATGAACCCTGCAAATTTGTTTTAAAAATTCCATCAATTAACTGAAGAATTCGAATTCACTACAGCCTGACGGATCCTACAGGGCAGTCATAAAATTTGCCTAAAATTATCAACAAATTCTTTGAAGAAAATTTGACATAACAATTTGAAGAAAATTTGACAGTCACTAGACATTAAATTATTTACATAATCTGCAGAAACATCATGGCTACTAATTTCAAATAATTTCATTTGCTGCTGATTTTGCACTAAATGATAACATTTACCGGTCGGGCAGAATCTTACCTGGATTTTCTGCTTGCAGTTGAGCAATCTGCGAAGGTGAAAAGATTTGCTGTAAATGGAACAGAGGATCGAACCCTTGGTCAGACTGGTGAAATACGGCTTCGTCTTCAAAATATTTGGAACACAACTCCGTTGTGGCATTTGACGGGCAAATTGATTTCTCCTCTATCTCATTTATGGTTGGCGGTTTCTGTTGTGTTTCGGCTTCGATTTGATCGTTTAGGATCACCTGTGGTGAGGATTTTGAATTAATTGAATTTAGCTGATCTGAAGATGATAAACACATAAGCATGGCCGCTACTTCGTAGTTGACAGCATCTGCGTCGTTGTGATCTAAATTTTGTAGAGGTGATGATGGATTTGCTGAATCTGAACCACGAGAATAATATCCATCAATCTTCTTAGGGTTTGATGGTGCCGGCATGCTTCCTTTTGACAGAATTGACGCACAATTCTTTTCTGTGGTGAAATTCGCTGCAGTCGCACACAGCCTTGGCCGTTTGATCAGACGATTGCACTCCATTTCTAGCGGCGGCAAAATTTCGTCGTCATCGTCGGTTTCGCTAACAAGGCTTGGCATATTTTGCATTGCAATCTTAGAAATGTTGAATTTCGGATCCTTATTTTTGACTGCCTTTTTCTTAGGGTTTAATCCTGCAGATCTGCGTTTGAGAGTTTTCTTCCCGGAATCTGAGATTTTAAAGAGATCAGACTTTGCGATTCCAGCTGCATTGTTAACAAAGGGATTTTCACAACAAAGAGAGAGGCAGCATACCTGCAATTACAAGCCGTTGCTTAACTCCAGAAGCTCCCCGCCAGGAAAATAAAGATCCGCTGCCAGAAAAAGACCTTTTCGTGCTAATCAAATTCAATACTGTAAGTATTCTTGCTATCTCCGTCAATCTTCGCATTTTGCCTGAATTTGTAAAAATAATTGTTCAGTGTAAAGTTCTCAGAAATGTTCAGCATAAAATTTTGAGGAGAAGAAAAGGCTGGAGATTGTAGTTACAGCGATGTGTCTGGGGATCAATGCGGGGGTCGAGGAGCGCGTCCACGGCAAAATCAAGTGTTATGGAACGCTTCTACAAAATATTTGAACAGAACACAGTTCATTGTTTTAGGGAGGAAAATGTTTGAATAATTTAAACTCACAAAGTTTCCAGACAAAATTGACATCATAGAAGATCAACGGGCTCACCTCGTTGACAAGGAAAAGCTGTATGAATCTTTCCGTGAGCTCTCTAATAGGATTTTCGACCATTTCATCGGTGGGGTACTTCAATTGTTTTCTTCTGTAGGGTTTCTTAGAAAGAGGGGCTTCTTGCTGCAACAGAGAGTAAGATTTGCAGTTAAAACTATGTGCCAATTCGAATGTTCAATTCTGAACTAATTGCCAAAAGAACAGAACGGAAAGAGGCGAGTACTTTAAGCTTCTTTATAGCAGATGAAATTTTTGTTGCACCAAGCCAGCTATACTTCTCCCTCTCTTCTTTCTGCTCCACGATCAAAACGCACTGAAGCACATTGAAAATTTCATAGATTCTTTTTCTCCTTGTCCCTGCATTAACATGTGACAGCAAGATCTCAGAAAATAATGTATCTTGCCCTAGAAAAACATGATTTGCGTGTTTATTTTCTCTCACCTACAAGAGCCGCAAGTGTTCGTAAAGAAATGACGGAACCCACTTTGGATGCACAAATCTCAAATAACCTGCAAAATTTTCTGCACCATTAAATCCCATCAAGTAAACAAACAAGATTAAGAGCATTGAAATTCTGGATTACCTTTCACACAATTCATTGAGAGAATGGTTGTCTTCCGTCAAATTCTTTTCTGGTTCATGCTGCTTTACCGAAAATTCCTGCACATTTATATTTCAAGATACAATCGAAACATTTCTAGCGTTTCCGTTTCTGTGTACTGACAATAAAACGGGAACATCTCATCTTCTTACCTGGGTTTTCTTTGCAGACAAGCCATCGACAACAATGGCGGATTCATCGCCAGTTTGATCCCCGTCGATGAGCTGAGGATACAATTCAATATCTGCATTGCAATAATGAAGTAAAAATAAAGTTTACTGGTAATCTAGATATTGGTTTCTAATCCTCTCTTGAAATAAAAGCTCCAATATCTTTCATAGAAATTACCTTTCGATCTTAGGTCAGGTAGGCTGCTCAGACGTGGAGTTTGTGGTAAATCGTGTTTCCAGCCCTCTAGAGCCGAAAACAATACAAACACAAGCAAAAATTAATCAGAACAGTGCAATCCCACTGACTTCCATTAAAGATGGGTTCCCCACTGACTGCAATCAATCTGAATTAAACAGATAAATTCAGCACTCCTACCTTGCAAATTGAAGTGCACCTTCAAAGAAGCAGTTCCACGAGGAGCATCATTATTAGACAAAACCCTTATGCTGCTGGATATAGTTGTGCCCAACAATTCATACAGATCATTGTAAGCAGCCAAAAGAAACCTGAATTTAGGGTTTTCAGCAGGGTCAATACAGACATGGGTGCTGGCCTCATCTATTGCAATATACAGATGCCTAGGTTCTTTCCATGAATCCTGCTCTGTTCCTTCGCCTCGTCTAGACATTTTACCAAATCGTTGCAGCCCACGTAGAACAGGACCCCGACAACCCTTCTTGCAATTAGACCGCGTTACAGGCATCCAATAATATTTCGTTCCATCACTAGGACTACTACCCTCCAATTTCAAATGGGCATTGGCATGGACAACAAAAATATAAAGATTCATCCTCATATCAGTCAAGAATCTCACATTGAACTTGAGGCAGCTCTCTTTTAAAATATCTTCCACCTCAGACCCAATGCAGGTTTCAATAGCTTCAGAAATCTTCATTCCAACTGGATTTTGCCCTCTAAGATCATAAAACAGAAGCTCAATTTGATTGTAAGAGCATTTCTGCTTTCCCAACTTATAAGCCCTGGCAAACAAGATATAGAATTAGCATCTGCTGTTAAATTCAAAAAACTATACAGTAAACATAAATTAAATTCAGTTACCTTAACTCTGGTTCCTCAGAAACTGCATCTGCAGAGCTTGTTGGCACAGCACATAGAAGATCAGATCCGCTTACAAAGGTCTTCCCTATGATCAAATTTTCCTTAGAGACTATATTGTTTGCAGACATCTTTATCTTTATATATCTTTCCTGGTCCTTTGAATCTTCAAGACAGTCAATCACCTTCAAGAGCACCAATCAAGCTGCAATCAGAAGAGGGAGTTTAAGCATGACAGAAACCTGTTCTAAACGCATTCAGACAAATTCAGATATCTAGCGTATATAAAGAAGGCTAAATAATATTCAGAACTTAATGAACGACAATGCTTGTAGTTAAAGACTGATATATATAGGAACAGAAGAGACATACAAATTCAAAAAAAACCATTTTAACGGTCACTAGGATGCGGTCAAAAAAGGAAGATCGAAATAGAGAGATTAGCTTTTTTTCGTCTATCGCTGCTCAATTACAATTATTGCCCTGCTCTTCTCCACGTGTGACAATGTTAATAACAGCAGTAGGCCCACATAAGAAAAAAACCACATTGCCCACTATTAATCTTTTTAATAAAATCATCATGCCTTCGTGGATGAGCACGTACACGATGTACCTTAGTGTTGTTTGACGAAATATATCTAAGGTGTTGTCCATGATCACCTCGTTACAATTTAATGGTGTCCTATATGATATGATTTGGGCATTTTTATAGCATGACAAATAATTTTTAAGGGAAAGGGTATTTTTGTCAATTATTTTTAGATGTAATAAATTTAAGGGAAAGGGTATTTTTGTCAAAGTCGTATAAGATTGTTTTTTTATAAATTTAATGTATAAAAGGAGAGTGGAAGCTAAACTAGTTAAATATATTTGTTCTTAATTATTTTAATATCGTTTATCAATATATAGATTATTATATATTGTATAAATAAAGTTGTAGTTACAAGTGTTAAGGGTAGGTTCATACACAAATCTTATTAAATATTTAAATTATAGAATTGATTGTTTCAAACATATAATATTAATGGATATAATAGATTTATTTTTAAAGAAGAGAAATTAATGGAAAATGTACATTTTGCAAGTGTCAATGGAGGTTGAGGCAAGCACAATGTCCAATATTTTAGATATATTTAGAGATGTAAAAAAATATTTGTTCTTCTTCTTTTTGATGGTGGTGGTGGTGATGTGTTTGTATGTGCATGTGTGTAAAAAAAGTTGTTATTAAATACCTACACAAATAGAGGTAGATAAAATGACACAATTTAATGGTATTACTACATGTCCAAGAAGGCATCTATTGGTAATCATCTAGGTCATGGAGTTTTGCCTCTTCTTGATTTTTAATATTGAAAATTACATAATCTTTTTTTTTTACAAACTGTTTAGAAGAAAAGGTAGGGAATATTCAAAGGTCATTTATGGACTGCGTCCTTGAAAAGTAGAAAAGATCAAACCTTATTTATTAATTCTCCAAGATTGATTGTTGCTCTATACAATATTTAAGTTCTATTATTTAAGGGCAATCAAGACTCATGCTATCTAGGGGGCTATCTTTGTTTACCATGAGTGTCAAGGATGATTGCCATGCATTTTAGGTTGTGAGAATCCTATGTTAAATTGTCACTTTTATCAAAGTTGATGACCACAAACAATGTTAGGTTTGATAGTTTTGGCTGGGCAATCGATACATAATGACAATAAATTGGTTTGGAATCTCATTTAAAAAAAAAGAAGTCGAAGGTGAGCATAATATACTACATTGTACTCAATAATACCTCCATTATAACAAGAGCTATGCTACAGCTAGAGTCCCTGCCTTAAGTAGGAGACTTGGAAAGGTTGATAGTATGCTCAGTAAGATGGACCAAGGATTGTATAGAAAGTATTAGCATAAAGCTAATTACAATATTATGGTTCATTGTATCTAGCTTTTTTTTCGTAATGGAAATTGTTAAAAGAAAAAACAATCTAAAGTTTGTATCAATGGAGGGTTGTTGGGATGAAGTTTCTCTTGCTAAAGACACTGACTTGTTACAAGAGTTAGGAAATGTGTTTGCTTCATCTTAAAGGATTTTATGAATATTCCAAGAGTTAGGAAATGTGTTTGCTTCATCTTAAAGGATTTTATGAATATTCCATTGAAGCTTCCATGCAAAGGTTCTAAAATTAATAATATAGAGATTTTGGTTGGTTCAGTATTGACCTTTTGATGACTCTGTGGGAACACACACATAAATAATTAAATCCAATAAAAAAAATACAAATCAAAATAATAATAAAATAAACGTTATGGAGTCAATAATTTTAAAAATTTCAAAATAAATTTAAAAATTATAAATATACTTTAAAAGTAATGCAAATAATCTAGCATGTTTCTATTAAGAAAAACTATATAGAAAATATCAAGAGATATACTTACCAAAGGCATAGAAATAATAAATATTTCAAAAAAAATCAATACAAATAATTTAATATATCCATTTAAGAAAAATCTATGTAGAAAATAGGATCATCCTTCCCAAGATGCTTATTGCATTTGTATACAACTAAGATTGTGAAAGATAGACAAACACAACTACTACATATCACTATTTAAAGAAATATAGATATTTTACATTTATTCTTAAAATAGATTATATCAATTATCTATTATGTTTTTTTTTGACTTTTTTAGAAGGAATCTTTATATGTATGAATAAGATATAGATAGAAATATATGAATGCATGTGAATATGTAAGAACATGAGAGAAGGGACAATTAACATCAAATTATGTAATCTATCAATATTTCATATACAATAAAATCTTCTTTTAAAATAAATAGAAAATTAAATTTAAAAGACATCAAATGCAAACTAAAATAATTTTTAAAAGATTCTTAACTATTAAAGAAATAAGATAAATAGAAAATTAAATCCTTCTCTACATACATATACAAATTTTCACAATTAAAATAATAAATTAAAAAAAAAACCTTTTAAAATTATTAATTATTAAACAATAAAATAAAAAATAAATTAATTATATTTAACCAATAAAAACTTAAACATATAATTTTAATATAAATAAAACATATAACAAATAAATTTTTTACTTCTATTTAAAAATAATAATTACATTATTTAAATATAATTCAATGAATGGGAAAATGAAAGTAGTCATATTGTACTAAATGCAAAGTACCCCACCATTACAAGACACCCTTAAAAATATGAAAAATTAAGGAATTATGCGTATAAAATAAAATAAAATCTAATAGGAAATGTAAAACCGATTAAATAAATTTTTCGATACTCTTTACTTATGTGAGACATCGCTAGGTGTTTTCTCACATAATGAAATGTGGTGCTGATTAAATTTTAAATATTTTTGAAAAAAATAAAATAAAATAAATCCCAACAAAACATCAAACATCCTATGATAAATTAAAAAAATTAATGAATTTTAAAATAGTTTAATAAAAATAAATAAAAACTTTTGTTTAGATTTAAATTTTTCACTATTGTACAATGATCAAAGCAGACTAATACTATTATTCTTAACAGTTATCAAAGCAGACTAATACTATTATTCAGGAAATATGAAAACATTAATTCCCTATTGAAGGCAAGGTCTAATAATAATTTATCATAGAACAAAAAAAATGCGAGTCTCCAATTATTGGGTTACATTAGTAATATTGATGTCTAGCATAACAAAAGAGTTAAATATGTATTAGAGAGAAATATAGGCTGGGCTTAACAGACACTCGAAGCATTGACTTTTGAGTGTGTCTTGTAACCCAACCTTTCCCGTGTGCTCGTCTTTTCACTTTTTCAATTTGCCTTTTTGATCGTTTCAAAATATTCCGTTTTCCTATTTCCCGTTTTTGTAGGATAGCTCGTGAGGGAAAGAATCAGGAAAGAAAACCATGAAACCCATAAAATCCCATGCAACCAATACATATATCTCGAGGGAGATCAAAATTTCCCCATAGGAAATTGGCATGAAAAATTGTTGCCTTTATTCGAACATGTCAATTTCTAGGAAAAAATGAGGAAAAACATTGCACCCTATCTATGCTTCACTATTTAAAGAGAAAAGTAGAAAATACAGTTACACAGTCTGCTCAACCCATTTAGAAAATTAAACTTTTTTTGAAATCATTGTAACATTTAAAAAAAAACCAAAAATAGTGGACAAGTTGTACAAACGAAACAATTAGGACAATCATTTGAAATAATGAAACAATGAGTAGTTAGATATTCGATTCGATTTCTACCTTTATCAAAATTTTAAAGACAAGAAGATGGTCCATCACTAAATACAATCATAGTTCTCATAGAAAATTAGTTCATATAAACATGTAAATAAAAAATTGTTGTCAATCAATGAAAAAATCCAATTTGGTTTCTGTGTCAATTTTTTTTTATTACAATTGATGTCAAATAATTGTGTAATAGTAGGTAAACAAATGTTTCCTTTATCAAAAATTTTGTACTCTGTTAAATAAAATGATACATTATGTAAACATTGTATTTCTATGTTGTTTTCATTCTTTTAATTATTTATTTTCAATATAGTATAATACGTGTATTGATACTCAATGCTATTAATAATTTTCCAAGAAGAGCAAATATTTTGGTCATAATGAAATATAAGTTTACAAGACTCATTTGTGAGTCAAAATTTGATTCATGCTACAATGAGATAGGAGACATGAACATGGGTCATGTGGACATTTCTGAATTTGTTCATAGAATTGCAAAGGGGGGAGGAAGGTCAATTCTTTCTCAAACCATGGCAGCCTCAGGATTAGTGGAAGCAGTTGCATTTCCCGTGTCTGTACAATCGGTTGATTTGGTAGTGCAATGTGCACAATATTATGATGAAGATGAAAGGGAGATTATTGGCCCCTTGGGTGACACAGTGTTAGATATTAGTCCTTAGATGATACAATGAGTGTTATATATTCCACAATATACAAAATATGAATGTATTGATTGGATAGTTGCTAACAACTATTATGAAAATAAAAATAGCAAAGCTTCCAAATTCATTAATGACCATCTGATTCTTGAAAGAAGTAGGAATGTAAAAAAGTTGGCTAGAGGACAACATAGAGCAGAATTCAAAGAGGAAGCAAAAGATTACATCACACTTCTAAGTAGGGTATATGGTACTCCAGAAGCGAAACACTTCCATCCATGGATGTGTTATTATATTTTGAAAATATCAAAGGGAAAACAAATTGATTGGGCAACTATAATTAGTGACAACTTGAATCGACAATTGATAGATGTTTTGTAGAGCAACATATTTCACATGAGTTTGTATTTAGTATAATTTTTGGCTTTCCAATGTAACTATCTAGGACTAAATAGAGTTGGAAAATTTAATTAAGGAGGAAAAAGGATATTTGATAATTGCCCTTAGTTAGAACTGATGGAAAGTGAAAAACACTATTGCAGAGTTAATGACGCCTTCATTTTTTCCATAGTAAGACATCTTGACAATTATTTTGGCAAAAGATTATCTTTTGAAGCGAGAAGTGAACTATCAAAGTTTGGGAATTGGTATATCCAATTCCAAACATTCACTTACATTAGAGTTGTAGGTTTCCATGGAAGCCCATTGAAATTTCCCAGGTACCCTTCAGACAAAATAATTCTACTTGAAATGTGTAGATAGATAGTAGAAGTTGATAAGGTAATGGGGAAACAGGGGTTTGTTATATTTGAATTTCCAATTAAGGTTGGTAATTACTCATGTGCTGACATGGATGTAGCTCACACAACTGAAATTGACATGGCACATCTCCGCATGTACAACTTTAGTGATGTGAGGTACAATTTTGATCCAATAGGAATGATCGGTAGAATAATAGGGGCAAACTACAAACATCAACTTGCTTTAGAAGATCGTTGGGCAAATTGCCAAAATGAAAAGGAAATCAGAATTAGAGATTACTCTAGACTAACTTTTGATATCATGAGAGGTTGCAAGTTCGATAGAATACCTGAGCACATGGAAGAAGATGGAAATCAGTTGGATCCAATTTACTACACAATGGGCATATGTGATCAACTGATGGATAAGGTGAATTGGTCTATAGTTGAAGATGTGTCAGTTGAGAACAGAACAATGAATGTCATACTAATGTCACTGGAGTGGTTGGGAAAACCTTATTCTCTACTATCGATACATAACTCTACCAATCAAAATACAAAAAAAATTGTCGAACCATTAGATGCAACAAACTTGAACATGGAAGAAGATACGACATGTCTTCATCTTGAAAGAGATAGAGAAGAAGTTTTCACAAAAGGAAATGATGCGGTCGTGAATGATGTTGAAGAAGAAGAAGATAGTACACCATTATTAAAAAGGAAAAGGTTTGAAGGGAAAAGTGTCGATGCAATAATATTGGAAATGGGAACTGTTGAACCATGCTTTAATGTTGTTTTAACATCCACATCACCTTCCCGTAGTTACAATTCAATACAAAGTGTACCATGCTCTTTGACTCCACTTTCAGATTTCGTGGCTCCTATTGAAAATGTAGATGTAGAAGGAATCTATAGAGCATTTACAAAATGGAGAACAAAATTGCAGAATTATGGTATGCAAGTGATAAAGAAGGCAACAAAATTTTATAGCCGTATCATTCAAAAATAAAATATTGCAAGAGAACTTGATGAAAAAATTAAGGAAAAACTTTTCATGTGCAATCAATATATTGAAATTTTAAAAAGAATGAAAGATGTTCCTTTGAATGAATTAGAGGCATTAGGAATTGAACAAAACAAAGTGTTGCTTAATGAATAGCTCAAAGCAAGTAAGATGAGACACAAAACACTTCTAAGCTGCAAAAAAAAAATGAATATATTGAAAGAATCTATCAATTTGTATTTGAGAACGATAGAAAAGTTTCTTGAAGATCTTGATTGCACCTTTCTAGAAAGTTCTTTGATGGTTTGACCACCTGAAGAAATCATTAAAGATTTTTCAAACTCCCTTCACGGAGAACTATCTAAACAAGAGATTGACAACATGATGAGGAAGAAGACTAAAATTGGTCAATTTGAAGAAGACTCTACTCAAATTACAGGATTACAACAAAAGATGAAAAGAATTATCCTTTTTGTACAAGTGAAAATGAAGTAGCAATTGGGACCAATGAAAAAGAAATAAACAAAGCTATGGATATATTTGTTCACCAATATCCAGTGGACACATAAACATTGCTGATATGTAACACATCTTTTGACATATATCAATCAAAATGTTACTAAATTTTGAAAATGTATAAATATTTCAATCAAAGAATTCATGTTTTTATTTTTTGATCAATTCTACAAAGAATATGGTTACCACATTCCAGTTTATGTAATTAACTAATCTATGTAATTGTTATATATGATCACATGATTTAATGTAAATTCTCATCTACTTTGTCATTCATATTGCATTTATCATTATACAAATAAAAGTATATCCAATAAATAACAATCATATTTATTTTATCGAAAAGTTTATATATCAAATTGAGTGCAACTTAAAGTTTGAATGTTTCCTATGATTTCTTAAATGGAAAAAAATTCAATGTATGCATCTCATACAAATAACTTATCATATGTAAAAATTAACATATGCAACTTTAGTTTAATTAATCAAATTCATATATAGTAATTAAAATAGACTATTTAAATACATATCATTTTGCAGCTATGCCAGAACATAACTTTACATTTCAATATGAAGAACAAAGAAGACAACATCGTAGGGAATATAAAAGGACATATCAAAGAGAATATCGAAGAAGGAAACAAGAACAAATGGAAAAAGTTCAAAGTCAAGAGAAACATGTACATGGTAATGAAGCAAACAGACAAAAATATAATAGAAGAAGAGCACAAGTAACAAAATCACAATTAGAAAATCAAATTTCAGAAGAAGAAAATGTAAGTAGAAGGGATTCTCAGCGAAACCCACAATTTTGTCTTTATCAAATAGAAAATAGTCAACAATTTCCTCCCCAATCCAGTCAAATCCAACAATTTGAGGACAAAAGAAGACAACAACAAAGAGAATATGGAAGGGCATATCAAAGAGAATATTGATGAAGACAACGAGAGGAGAAGACATATGATCAAAGGGAAGAACTTCGACGAAAGTGTAATAATGCAAAGAGACAAAGATATGGTAGAAGAAGAGGCGAGGTAACGCTACAAGAATTAGAAAATGAACATGGAGAAGAAGAAAATTTCAGCAGAAATATATGACAAGGAATTACAGAAGAATCATCGACAAATGAGTATGTGCCTGAAAATAGTGAATATGTACAACATGATAACTTAAATGAAAGAATGGAAAATAATGTAGACAATCATAGTGAAATGCTTCAAAATGATTTTAGAAATCTGCAAGTCATTTTTTGAAACCGAATAAATAGCTTTCGTTGTCCAACAATGTGTTATGTGTGCCAAGAATGCTACCTTGGAATAAGAGTCATATGCACATGGGAAGGTCCTGTTTGTAATAGGCGTTGGCAAGAAAAAGGAAACAATAGATTTTATTCTTCAAATAATATGGACCCAAAGTCACAACCCATAGAACTTGCTAATCTAACTCAGGTAGAAGAAATGTTGATTGCTCGAGTAAATCCAATTTTACAGGTTACACATGCAACAAGTGGTCAATATAAATACAAAGGTCACATGATAAGTTTTCCACAAAATATTCAACGAATTTCAAAATTTCTTCCTCATTCAATCAAAGAGTTGCCAATAATTATTGTTCATAGAAAAGATAAAAAAGGTACAAACTATAATTTTACAGTGAATAGAGATCATGTGTACAAAGCACTACAATATAAAGTTGAAAATTATAAGTTCTACTCTGATGTCACAATTGATGTTAATGCTCTAAATGATGTGGAAAGAGATTGTGAGCACAATATATTTGTAGCGTCGTAAATTGTACGCACTCGCTAGGGTGGTACAATTTCACACCTAGTTTAGCACCCGCCTTGGTGCATTTTACATTCTGCATTGCATTTCTCCTTTAGCACTTAATTAATCAAATTAATTAGGTCTAAGGTCCTATTTCATCATTCTCTACATCATAAAGTTGGGCCCTTTCACTAAAGCGCGCCCTTCACATTTTATTCCTCCAATACATCACTCAATCAAAAACCCTAATTAAGTCCTATTTCAAACTTGGGGGCTTGGTTTCGGGGTCAAAACATCTCGAAATCACCTGTAACTTCGGGATTCTCTCTAAAATCATCATATCCGACGGCCCTGAAAATTTGGTGAAAAGTTGTCGGGACCGTGGCGCCCGGAGTGCACATGGTCGCAGACATTTTCCTCGAAATTTTAGGAGCACGATCCAATCATAAAATAAAGCTTAACCCCAAGAAATTGGCGGGATATTCAATCTCTAGGTCGGCCAAAATACGAATTTACGATCTAGGGTTTCCTACATAAGAGCTCTCTTTCTTCATTTGAAGGAATGGGAATTTTGTTTTGAGGAACTTCATATGCAGCGAAAGAGCAGATCTTTGAAGACTTCAACATCTTACAACATCCCTCTATCAAGCATTTATCAATTCCATTCATCCATTTAGGGCTTGGAAGACATTGAAGAACAATAGGAGATTACCGACTGAAGATTGGCTTGTACTCCTCCCTTGAGGGTTGGGTATGATTTCATGTTGTTTTCATGTCTTTACATAAGCTTCAATACATCATTTATTCATGCTTTAGATCACTTTGCATCTTGATTTAGAGCATTTACGTTATCATTTACAAGCAATTAGGGTTTACTTTCTAGGTTGCTCTAGTTTGCTTTCTTGCATTTTAGGACCTTGCACACACACTAGGTCTGCACACACAATACATTTTACAAAACAACTTGGCTATTTGTGGAGGTGGAAATCACCGAAGTGGGGGTTTGACTAAGGCAAAACCCTATATAGCCGCCCATACACCCTTTTTCAGATATCATTGCAGGTTTCGGGATTCAGACGACGCCGCGGGATACAGATCCGGAGAGAGAAGGTCGAGACAGCACTCTGTATCAAATTGCAGAGCAGAAGACTGGGACAGGGGCGCTGGGCACCCTGGTCCTGCCAGGACAGGGGCGCTGGGCGCCCTGGTCCCTGGGACAGAGGCGCTGGACGCCCTGGTCCTCCGGACAAACAGCTTTCTGACAGTGTTCCAGAGTGCAGAACATTAGTTTCCGGTGCAGTTTTCAGGATAGTGGCGCTCGCGCCCCCATCCCGAACATTTTCAGTCTGATTTTGACTCCGGGTACACATCTGCATTCTTATCTCATCCTTGTATTTACAGCTGTTCATTGTTTAATCTCAATTCTGCAATCTTGTTATTAGTTCATACTTGCACTTTGGGATTAGGGTTTGAACTTGCATTACTTGATCTTACAATTTCAACAAGGGAATAGAAATCCTAATAGATATCCCGTGGCTCTCTCTTTCACAAAAAGAAGTAGCCAACTGTGCGATATCTCTGGGCTCTTTCGTATTCCGTAATGTGTGTCAAAAGGTAGGATTAGGGCATGTTAACCTAGTCTCGCTTTTTCCCCCACACAATATTCAAGAAAATGCAAACAGTTAATATGGAATTTGATTCTGATTCAAATCAAATAGTATTTGTTGGCTCAATTATGGAGATAGATGAAAGAAACATAATAGATCACACTACTTCGGTGGCTTCAAGACCACTTAATGTGTAAAAAGAAATGGAATTAATCCATGCATTGATTAATAACCCACATGTAGATCCTTTAAGAATGATTGATTGGCCTGCAATTGGTGTGTCTCCAATTAATGAATATGTCACATCAGGATTACTTGACATGGCATTCCTAACACTATTTATTGATGGTAGATGTGACTAGTTAGAACCGTGAATAAGACGAGTTCACCTCCATGAATATATTAAGCATTTGCTTCGATATAGGGATCACCGTTTTGGAAAACACCCAAGATTTAGGTACTACATGATGAACATGATAATGAGACATCGAGCACACAGTTCAAGTGCAGTTTTTGCAAAAAGAAACTTTCAAGATTTGCCCATCACCATAAATAAATTGCATGAGAACATGGAGCAGTTGCCAACCTCACACTTGGTTGATAAGTTGATGCGATTTGGGACAACATTAAGAGGAACAAGGTCATATTATCAAAATGCTGAGAAAAACTATCTGACACGCTACATCAAATAGGAACACTAACAATATTCTTCACACTAAGTGCAACTGATTTGTATTGGCCAGATTTACATGAATTGATGCCAGGAACAACACCAAGTAATCCATGTGAAACTCAAATATGAAGGAAACAAAACGTTATCGACTACCCTCACATAGTTGCCCACTATATGCATTTAAGACATTCAAACTTCAGAAAAAAAATTTAGAAAAGGGCTTCAATGTTAAAGACTATTGGTGCAAATATGAGTGGCAACATAGGGGATCACCACATGTTCATGGATTCTTATGGATACATGGAGCACCAAATATGGATAATATAGATTGGTCTAATGAACAAGAAGTAAAAACTACAAAAAAATATTTTCATTCCATTGTTCATGCATGGAATCCAAGAGCCGATATTCATCAGCGAAATGTACAGGTATAATTACAATGAACAATCAAATTTTTTGTTCTACATCAGAAATGTAAACACCTATATGAATAGCCAATTAATACATTAATATTTGTTACTGCAGGCATTTCCAATTTTTTCTCTACATCCATGCTTAAAAAATACAAGACAACTTATTCAAATGGATATAGATCAAGATTATGAAGAAATCCTAAACACTGTACAAAGACATACAATGTGTAGAGAGGGTGCATGCTTAAGAAAGAAAAAAGGAAGCACGGTTTGCAGGTATGTACTTTATAAAATTTAAATTTTATATATAAAGAGTAAGTATAATATTGCAACAATGCTGAATAATTTTTTTTATATAAATTGTAGATACAATGCTCCTTGGAATTTAAATTTGCATGGTTCAAAATTCTATGAGGATAAAGATACCGGTGAAAAAAAATTTGATCCAGCAAGGAATGATGATAGAGTCAATTCACATAATCATTATATATTGCAATTATGGAGAGCCAACATAGATTGGAAACCTGTTCTCTCAAAACATGACGTGATAAAATATATTGCAAAGTATGTAGCAAAAGAAGAGAAAAGTTCAAAAACCTACCATCAAATGTTGATGCATCTTGCAAAGATTGAGAACCCAGATGATCTTGCAGCGAAAGTATATAGGAAACTTCTAAATGAAACTATTATTGAGAGAGATGTTGGAGCTCAAGAAACATCTCACATGCTATTAGAACTTCCACTCATTGAAAGCAGTAGATGGTTTGTTAATCTGAATGTCTCGTGTGAAGTATTCAAACCTGTGGCTATAAATGATGGAGAGGAAAATCAAGAACAAACAAAATCATTCATTGATGGATATAGAACAAGGACATTGTCTATGGAAGCTGTCACAATGATTGATGCAACTAGATCATGGATTTATAATAATAGATGAAAAAGTGATAACAAATGGCAGGCTAGAAAAAATGCAGCAATAGTTAGAGTTTTTCCAAGATTTTTATCCATGCCTCCACATGAGGCAGGAAAATTTGTTGATTTTTGTTTTTCAGAATTGTTACTCTACAAACCTTTCCGTGACATAAGAATAGATATTGGTTATGACAAAAACTCCATAATATCAAATTGGGAGTCATTTAATTATAATCCATGGCATGTGGAGCGAACAAATAATGCAGAAAATAATGAGAATAGTAGTGATTCAGAAACTGAAGAAAATGAATTTGTTCATGGAAACACTACAGAGCATGAATGGGAAATCATTTCTAGATTACATCATGGTCAATTAATGTAAGTTTCTAAAATAGATATGTTGGGAAGAAGAGATATTGATAGGCAAACAAATTGGTCTTTCGGATATCCAGGTGATGAATACATATCTTGAGCAATCAACTTCATCAATACCGTGAGAGATAATGGATGCGATATATATAATGGTGTAGCAGAACATATTGATTACAAAAGCCTTAGTGGAAAACAAGAAAAAGAATTATGCACTATTATGTCACACTATTTTATGGATAAAAATGTGACACCATTGTATATGATAGTTCAAGGAACAACAGGAACATGAAAGTCATATCTCATTGGTGCAATCAGTAAATCTCTCAAACATGCAGCCATGCCTAATCAATCTCCCCTTTTACTACTTGCACCAACCAGAGTTGCAACATTCAACATAAGCGCATCCACAATTCATTCGAAGTTGAAAATTCCAATAGAAGATTTTAGTGAACTAGAAGGAACAAGATTAACACATTTTCAAGAAGAAATATCTCATATCAAATACATATTGATTGATGAAATGAGCTTCATTGGAGAGAAATAGTTGGAGAACATAGATTGTAGACTTCGTCAAGCATTCCCAGAAAATTGCAATCTCAAATTTGGAGGTAAATGCACAATTGCAATTCATTATTATTAAAATTTCACTGCATAATACTAAATGCAAATTATATGTATAAAAAATTTAAACTGTCAATTTATAATATAGCCATTACTATTTTTCATTTTTTTCCAAGTATTTCTATGATTTTAGTTGGAGATCTAAATCAGTTGCCTCCGGTTAGAGACAGAGCAACATATGATAGCAATAGACGAGCAAAACTATTGTGGGAAGACTTCAAAATTATGGTAACACTGGAAAAAATATTTATACAGGATGGAGAAGATATACAACAAAAGCAATTTCGTGAACTATTGACAAACATGAGAGAAGCACACCCTACTATTAATGATTGGAATTTGTTAATGTCAAGAACAAACAATAATCTCACTGCAACAATGAATGAGGAGTTTGACAATAATGTTCATTTATTCTCTACAAATGATAATGTTCACAATCATAATATAAAAAAAATTATATTTACTCAAAGAACCTGTGGCACGCAGTGTTGCAACAAAATCTGGAAATCTTAGTGTAATGGAAGGAAGTTTGCAGGATGAACTTGATATGGAATTGTTGATCTCAAAGAATGCAAGAGAGTAATGTTAACTATTAATCTATGGATAGAAGTGGGTCTTGTAAATGGAGCTTTAAGAAATGTTGAAAACATTGTATACAAACCTGGAAGTATGCCACCAGAACCACCAACGTATGTAATGGTTAAGTTTGATACTTACTCTGGAATACTGTTCGATGCTCAAAATGCACAAACAATTCCTATCAATGCAACACATAGATGATCTACGACCCAGATACCATTGAGATTGGCTTGGGCAACGACAATACATAAATCACAAGGTCTAACACTTGAAAAAGCAACAATTGATATAGGTCCAACTGAAAGAACAAGAATGACATTTGTAGCTATCTCTCGTGTAAAGTCCTTAGAAGGAGTGCGAATAATTCCACCATTTACATATGATCGATATGAAAAAATGAAAAAGGGAAAACAAGTTGAAAAATGCAAAAATGAAGAAAATAGACTAAAAGCTTTAGAAATAAGCTATTCTAACATATTATCATAAGCATTCTATTTTTTATGTAATAAAAATTAAATTTATTTATCTCATGTCAATATACAATAATCTTGTAATGTTTATTTTTATCAGGCTTATTTTATTCAAATGTATTGTATCTATATGGTATGTCATAATTGATTACATGTATATCACTGTCAATTATTTTTATATACCATTATTTACCATGCCATTGGAATTTGTAGATGCCAAGCGGCGAAACTAATTTACTTTCAATAAATTACTTTTTTGTTGCATAGCAGGGGTTACAATTCAACAAAAAAAAAATGTTAAGACATAGGACCGTTATAGTTGATCACATATTTGAACATAATGATCTTCAAATGATCCATAATGCAGAAAGAATTGCCTTTTTGTCTTCCAAAAGATTCCTACAAGAGAAAGGCTTAATGACATATTAACCACCGGCTCTTAGAAATTCCAATCAGTTCTACAGAGATCCTGAAATCACAGAATTAATCAGTTGTGAAAATTGTGATCCAACAAAAGTACAATTTGTTTTAGGAGAGGTTTGGTTTGAGTCGCCTCCAATGAGACCTGAAATCAATTACCAAACTATATTCCAAGGAAATGACTCACTTTATTTAACAACAATGCTTGGAGGACCACAAATGAGTACTATTGGCCTATCAAACCTACACTATCATGGACAACTATTTCGTATGCAGTTTGCATCTCAATCAAACAGTATATGGAATCAACAACTTATAGATAGATGGGGTCCACAAGGAGTTTTTTTAAATATACCATACTGTGAATGCATACCTAAGATTGTCAGAGAACAAATTCCAACACGGACAGAAACAATTGCAATTTCTATCCAAAAAGAAATGAAGACACTGGCACCTGGCATCTCCACCAACACACCTTTGAGCACCTATATTGGTTTGACATCATCGATCCTACAACTGAAGCTTTGATTCCGATAAATCCTATCTAGAATACAAATGTTAGTGACTTTAAATAGAATAAAGTACCAAAAGCGGGATTTAAGTTCTCATTACTTTTAGTTGAATTTTTTAAAAATTTGACTTAAATTTTTCTTATTCAATACTTATCTCATCTTAAAATTAAAACACTATTTATTTCAATGATCTATTTGAGAGGTATTATTTTTAACTTTTTATCATATTGAAGAACTAAATTTTAAAGGTTACAATAAATTGGGATTTAATATCGCAGAAGAATGTAAATATGCTAGCCATTATCCAATGCATGCAACAACATTTTTTCACTTTTTATTTTCAAAAATAGAATACAGTTTCAAAATTCCATTGTATGAGTACTTATTAAGAGGTTGTGATTTATAAAGTACCTCATCAATATTTTCTTCCACTCTGTATGTTTGTTTCCTCAATACATGTAAATTCATAGAAAGAGCATTACATAAAAAATAATACTAATTAGTGAAAAACAAAAAGCCGAAGAAAAAAACTACAACATTTAGAAGCAACTTCATTTACTGTATTTCCATAAATATTTTATAATTTATATAAAATATTTACATACTTTGATCCATAAAGTATTATTCAAACCCACAAATCTTGTAATCATATAACGTTACAAACTATACCTGTAGATTGAACAAATATATAGTCGCCACATAAAGCTTTTACTTGATCATTCTTATGTATAATTTTATATTTATATATTTTTTTAATTTTTTTTATTGTAACTAACTTAATTGTAACCCTCTCACTATTGTAAATACTAATAAAAACTTAAACATTGAAAGTACCATTAATCTAACTTTAATCTTAATTTTTATAGCATCTATTAAAATTGAAGTTCTCTAACCATCCTGTTTTCTATATTTTTGAGAAAAATGTTGTACAACATTTGAATATGTTAACATGTTGCAAGTTTGATGGAGAATAAAAAACCCAAAAGCATGTGGGAAGACCTACCAGAACTGTTGTTGTTAATGATTATAAGAATATTGTCTACCAGACATTTGTCAAGAATGAAATTGGTATGTAAGAGTTGGAAAGACATCCTTTCAAAACCATACACTTTGGGAAACATATTTTCAAATAATTCTCCTCCAAAAAGTAATTTCTTATTGCACTTTTTTTCATTTGAATCGACAAGGATAAAATCATGGGTCATGGAAGGTGATGCAAATTTCTATAGGGTACCTGCAATAAAATTCCCAAAGTATTGCAAATGCATAGAGATGGTATCTAATAATATCTAGTGTTGCTCAAAATAGATAAAAGATTTTGATTTCAATTTTTACATATATGACAAATCAAATGCAAGTACGCCATCTTGGATTGAACTTTCTTCTATAAGAGATATTACAACAACAATACGTACTGATTTTATGGCAACAAGTTATGTCTCCTCCACTAATCAGCTAATAATCTTGCTTGGACAATACTACAAGAACTGCAATGATCGATGCTATATTGAAATTTATGAGTCAAAATCAGATTCATGGAATCAAATATATGTTGAAAATTCATGCTATCCATTGGGAAGAGGTTTTTGTTGTAAGGGAAGATTTTACTGGATGAGAAATCATACAAACAATGGAGAGATTGTTGAATTCAACTACGCTACATTAACTTGGATGATAATTCCATCACCAATATATACTACTAGAAAGTATGCACCAATTGCAGAATTTGACTCTCATGAAGTACAAACAAAAGTTTATGAAAATTATTTTGATGTTATGATTCACTGGAAGAGTTTGACTATGTCTTGGTAAATAGCTGAATGCGACAGTTGCATTGTGTTGGCTGACAAAGAATATCATCAAATGTGGAAATTAGAAATAGATAATGAAGAAGGTGAAGAAACATATAAATGGTCTCCTTTTCACATTGATTTACCTAAGAGAATTTACAGGATAGCAGTAAATAATAATGGATGCATATTAATTGTGGGAGAGAAAGTATCATTATACAATACTGAAGGCAAAATACAACAATCCATTGAATTAGAAAAGTTTGATCCACAACTTCTTATTGAAACCAATAAGTATGGAAATTATATACCATTGTTTTGCATGTCTTTAGATTGTATGAATATATGGTGGCCATAATAATTTGCCCACTACAATGTACCAAAATGTAAAAGCCATAATCACTTATAGAACTTTATATTTTTCATGTGGAATGACAATTATATTGCAATTGACTTTATTTAATTTCAAGTATACTCTTACATATGTTTTTATTAGATGTTTCATATTGAATTATAAATTGTAAATATTTGATGATTCAAGAGGGATTTTAAAAAATTTCAAAATATATTTGGTTTGTCTATTTCTAGTGTATTTTCTGTAAATTTTATATCATACTCAAACAATTCAGTTTACAAGGTAGAATAAATTGGGGTTTTATTATTTGACAAGAATGTTAATATGATAACCTTTATCGTATGCATGCATCAAAATATTTATAATTTTTATTTTGAAAATTAGAATATATTATGAAAATTTCATTGTATGTGTTATTAGTGATAGATTGAGGTTTTCAAAATAACTCATAAATATTTTCTTCCACTTTATATGTTAATGTTTCTTTGTTATTAACACAAAACAAAATTTAACCCTAACAATATACGCAACTTTGAGTTATTTTAAAATAAAAATGATAAATCTTGACCAAAATAAGGAATAACGTAAATTAAACGATAATATTAAAAGAATTACAATTCTTCATGTAAACCTAATTAAACATTAGAAAAAAAATAATTAAAATAATTATCATATTCTCAATATTAGTTACTGAACAAAATTTAACTCTAACTCTAAACTTACTTGCACAATAAATAAAATTGAACCCTAATCCTAACTTGAGAAGAAATAAACATTACAATTTTATAATGATTATGTTTTAATTTGGGTTTACCTTTACTAAGGGTCAAATTGTTTTTTTTAATAAATGTATCTTATTAAACTTAAATTATTTAGGTTAAATAAATTATTAATTTCCCTTTAAATTGATTTAAATAATTTAAATGAAAAATATTATTAAATTTATAAAAGTATTATTATTACTTATTATTCAACCGATGGGGAAAATTTGATCTCCCTCGATATATATGTATTGGTTGCATGGGATTTTATGGGTTTCATGGTTTTTTTTCCTGATTACGTCGGAAAAGGTTATTAAATATTTACCTTGATCTTAAACTACAGCTACAACACAAAATTATATTAATATATATATATAATGCTATTATATATATTTTAATATAATTATAAAATATTAAGTTATTAAACAAACTATAGGATCGATGATGTCAATCAATAAAATTATAGTGGTTTGCCACTACAATTATTATAATGGTTCGCCACTACAATTATTATAGTGGTTCACCACTTTAACGTAGATATAACATTGTAAATATTATATTATTATTTAAGGCTTTAATTTTTCTATTATTTCAAAAACTTAATTTTATTGCTTGAAAATAAATTAAATTAATATGTATTTTCAAAATTTTACTTAAAATTAATAAATTAATAAATAAAAGCCTAGATATCTCTGGACTTTTTATATATATATTTCTATATATATAGACTAGTAATAATTTATCGTAGAACAAAAATGCGAGTCTCCAGATATTGGGTTACATTAGTAATATTGATGCCCAACGTAACAAAAGAGTCAAATATGCATTAGACAGAAATATAGGTCGGGCTTAACGGACACACTCGAAGCGTTGACTTTTGAGTCTGTCTCGTAACGCAACCTTTCCCGTGGGCCCCACTTACCGTTCCAAAATATTCCGTTTTCCTATTTCCCGTTTCCGTAGCAAATTCCAGTTTCCGTTCTGTTCCTGATTAACCCACCGTTTGCACCGTTTCAAAGGTATGCAGCGCTATGAGATCCCCCGCTGAATGTTATTATCTTATGGGCATCCCGACGAAATGGAGAAATTACTCAGTAAACCCCCACACGCAGTCATATTCCCCTCACACAGTCATATTCTAGACACCGGGTATAAGACAACCATAGAATGCGAGAAAAATATGGCTTAGGGTTTGAGTACAACGAAGAGTTGTGGAAAACCCTAGCCGAAGATTCTCCATTTGTTTGTGCAGGAACTTGAGTGATAAACCCCGTGCATTTGAAGGTAGTATTTTATTCGTCTTCCAAAATTTAATTTAATTTTGACAAGAGTTTAAAATCGTTTGACCTTTTTTTATTTTTGTGTTGATTAAACTTGAAAAAAAAGGTTGGAATGAATGTTTGAGAATATTATCAAGCAAATGCATTTGGATGGTGTAAAACCAAATTCCACAAGCTTTGCCCACAACTTCTGCCAGCATCCTCCCTGTCTGTGCCAGAATGGGAGCTTTGGAATAGGGCATGGACATCCATCAAAGCATAAATATTAAAGAAAATTTTGAGATGTTGTAGGTGCGACTGCCTTGGTGGACATATATGGAAAATCTAATGGAACAAACCATGCACTTCGAGGTTTGAAAATATACCTTTAAGAAATGTGGTCTCATGGTCTGCAATGATTGCAGGATATTCGAAAAATGGATTTGTTCAGAAGACACTAGAAACTTTCAGAAAATGCAATTGTGTGTGTAAAGCCAAATTCTACAATCTTTGCCAGCATCCTCCCTGCCTAGGCCAAAATGGGAGCTTTGGAACAGGGTGGACATCCCTCCAAGCGTAATGAAAAGAGGAATTTTTTTCAGATATTTTAGTTGGAAATGCTCTTATGCAAAATGTTGTTGGAAATGCTCTGGTAGCCATGTGAACTGTTGTTGGAAATTATCTGGTAGCCATGTGAACTGTTTGACATAATGCCTCAAAGAGATGTCATCTGATGGAATTCCATCATTGCAGCATATCCTGAAAATGGATTTATTAAAAACTCTATCGAAAATTTGAAGAAAATGCAACTTTGTCAGTATGCTTACTACTTGTCCCAAAATGGGAGATTTGGAACAGGGTATGGATATCCATCAAAGCATAGTGTAAAGGTTTTCTTATTATATACTTTAGGTAAAGGATAGAAGAATTTTGTCAAATATTGTGGTTGTAATTACTCAGGTAGAGATGCTTCCAAAATGTGAAAGGATATACAATGCACAAAATGTGGAAGCATAGACAAAGCATGTTAACAACCCATGCAGAGGTATGCAAAATCTGGAAGCATAGACAAGGTATATGTAACTGCCCGGATAGACATAAAAGCATAGACAAAGAAACTGAACTAGTTAACTGTAAATATAATGACTTAGAGATGTCATCTCATGGAATGAGATTTATGTAAATAAAAAATAGGTGTAAATCCAAATTCCACAACCTTTGACAACATCCTCTCTAACTATGCCAAAATGGGAATTTTGGAACAGGGCATGGAATCCATCAAAGCATAATGGAAAGATGATTTTTGTCAGATATTACAGCTGAAATTGCTCTGGTACACGTGTATGCGAAATGCGGAAGGATAGACATGACACATGAATAGTTCAACAGAATACCTTGAGATGTCATCTCATGGAATTCCATGAGTGCAGGATATGCACAAAATTGATTTATTAAAATGGCTTTTGAAACTTTCAAGTAAATACAATTAGCAGGTGTGGTGTAAAGCCACATTTCACAACCTGTGCCAGCATCCTCCCTACCTGTGGCAAAATGGGAGCTTTGGAATAGGGTTTGAACATCCATCAAAGCATAGTGGAAGGGGCATTATTTCATATTTATTGTAGGTAAAGGATGGAAGAACTTTGTCAAATGTTGTAGTTGAACTACCCAGGTAGACATGTATGCAAAATGTGCAAGCATAGTAGGGGTAAAGCCAAATTCCACAACCTTGGCAAGCATCCTCCCTATCCCAAAATGGAAACTTGCAAGAGGACATGGACATCCATCATTTAGCATAGTGGAAAGAGGATTTTTGTCAGATATTATGGCTGGAAATGCTCTAGTAGACATGTACCCAAAATATGAAAGAGTAGACAAGGCACACGAATAGTTTTACATCTCATGGAAGAGTAGACAAGGCACACGAATAGTTTGACATCTCATGGAATTTCAGGGTTTGTAGGATATGCACAAAATTGATTGATTAAAAAGGCTGGTGAAATTTTAAGTGTTATTGGCAAATATAAACCACATTCCATAGCCATTGTTAGTATCCTCCCAAGCTATGCTAAAATGGAAGTTTTGGAATAGGGTACAAACATTGTCACATATTATATGAAGGAGAGAAATTTATTGTCAAATATTGTGGCTGAACTGTTCAAGTAGACACATATGCAAGATGTGGAAGCATAGCAAGTGTAAAGATGAATTCCACAACCTTTGCCAGCATCCACCCTGCCTATGCCGAATTGGGAGCTTTGGAACATGGAATGAGCATCCATCAAAGCATAATGAAAAGAGGAAACTTTTTTCAAATATTATAGTTGAAAATGCTCTGCTAGACAAATTCAAAATATGGAAGAATAGTCAAGGAAAGTTAGTTGTTTGACATAATGCCTCAAACTGATATCATCTCATGGAATTCCAAAAGTGTAGGATATGAACAAATTTGATTTATTAAAAAGGTTGAAATTTTCAAGTAGATATAATTGGTTGGAATAAAGCCACATTTCATAGCCTTTGCTAGTATCCTACCTACCTATGCTAAAATGGGAGCTTTGGGATAAGTTATAGGCATCCATCAAAGCATAGTGGACAAGGGATTTTTGTCATATATTATAGGTAAAGTATGGAAGAATTTTGTGAAATACTGTGGCTGAACTGCTCAGGTAGACATGTATGCAAAATTTGAAAGCACGACAAGATGTAAATCCAAATTCCACAACCTTTCACAACATCCTCCTTGCCTGTGCCAAATGGGGAGCTTTGGAACGGGAATGGGCATCCATGAAAGCATAATGAAAAGAGGATTTTTGTCAAATATTATATTTGGAAATGCTCTGGTAGACACATGCAAAATATGTTAGAATAGTCAAGGCACGTGAACGGTTTGACATAATGCCTCAGAGAGATATCATCTCATGGAATTCCATGATTGTAGGATATGCACAAAATGGATTTATTAAAAGGTTGTTCTCATAGAATGTCTTGATTGCAAGAATTTCAAGCAAATGCAATTGAGCATCGTAAAGGCAAACACCACAACCTGTAAATTTTGCTTACTGTGAAACATAGAGACGTTATTAAAATGAATTTTCATAAAAACTTTGTAATGTAAATTCTAATCATCATTCCTTATTCTCTATATCAGAATTGGAGTTTCATATCTACTTTCAGTTATATATATACATTCAACAAACTTTACTTTTAACACTCTTATTTTGAAAAATCATGTACGTTCACTCACATATAACAAGGAGCTTCTCATACCAAACCATTTATCCTAGAAGCTTAGACATATGTGCTTAATATTGATTAATGACACATGTATATGTATTCATTTAATTCAAATAAATATGTTTAAAGATTACATATGGAAATATTGTCATACCCATAAATTCTATTACAACAACATTTGTAAATTCTTTCATTCAAAATCAAATTTAGTCATAAATACACTATTTAAATAGTTTGCAAACATTTGCAAAATATTATTTCATAAACATTTGTTGGCATAACTAAACAATGTTTGAACACTTGCATACAAGATGTCCTCTTCTATCACCATTCATCCTCCTCTCCAACACATCATACTCTTGATCATTGTTGTGTGGCAATGATGTTGGTAACAACTCTCTATTATCATTATCATAAGGAATAGCCCACAGTTCATTGTCACATTAGACTTCAAACCATACAAGTTAGGCATCTAGGGCATGTATGTAACAACTTGAAAGATGGCTGACATAATGCACCCTAAATCTAATGGAGTAATTGAACCCCATTCCCTTTGATCAGTCCTTGGGCCATTTGTGTTATTTGTATTCACTATCTTGTCCCTCAACCAATAAGAGATGCTTGTGATAATTGGATAGCCAACTAGATATCCATGCATGCACATCATATGGTATCTTATTGATCTGCATCGAAATAGTTATTAGCTTTGACATTTTTATTATAACAAAAGATATATGTTGTCACTATTTTCTAAAAACCACATATATGCTACCTAACATTAACCACATGTATATCATCACAAAGTTTTTAGATTTTGAACCTTTGATAAAGGTTGTCAAAAATATGTGCAAACTATCAATTATTTCTTCAAGAATGTTGTATATGCAAATTAAATCAAGTATTTAATTAACAATAATGGAAATACTCTTACAACATCACTAAGAGAACTCTTTACAATGGTGAAAATACTCTCTACAACATCACTAAGAGAATTTTTATAAATAGCTTTCTAAGGCTTCCTAAATGATCAAATAATCATGCACCTAACATATTTAAAAATTAATAATAACTTCATGTACCCTTCAATCTTAATACATGATTTTGCATAAATAAACATTACCTCTTATATCCTTACCTTAATCTTGAGCTTTGTCATACAATACATAGATATTACATAGTGATAGTATAGAATCCATACCTACATATGACCTCATGCTAATAATTTCATACAACAAAAACTAAAAACTAAAAATTGGTACATAGGTTCTAATTCACTATAATAATTTTCCACATCCTCCAATCCGACTAATTGGATATCGACCAACATTCCAATTATGTTTGTAATATGCCCAAAATAACATTATAGCATTCCAAAATCTTAAAAATGCTTATAGTACACAAAAACAAGTGTGATGAAACCATCTTATGTGTTTTCAATAAAATCTTGTGTGCTTGCAATAGTATCTTGCATGCTCCTAGCTTCCATGCTATCAACCATGTCAAAATTATGTTCATTGTATTGAGTGTGATCCTTGTCTCATTCATCTTCCCTACCAAGATCATCACACCAGTTTCAACGCTTAAGATTTTGCATCATTTGTGGAAACATGGGTGTTTTGTTGGAGATACATGGTATTCTCCTCACATTCATGCATTCAATCAAGTCTCTTTGTCGACGAAGAGTGTGACGAAATCCATCTTGTACAGGGCGAAATGGATGCACACTTGGATGGTCTAATCCAAGTTAGGATGAGACTTGTCTACTTTTGACCTTGTTTGACAAGTCCTTTAAGCTATTACAAATGAAAGTAAGTGTTGGCAAATCAAATGCATCATTCATAATTCCCTAAAAATTGTTTGTTATTTGCAACGTTATTTCTATCATTGCATTTTCATCATTGTTGTCAATGGTTTACAAAAAAATACATATTTAAGAAATTAAAAATCAAACTAATAAGAATTAGAATGATAAAAATGTAGTTATAATGTCACCTGTGTATGTACAGAATTATCCTCGAAGACTTGACAATTTTCATTACCTTCAATCCCATCAAATTCATTAATTGCCTACATTGACATTCCAACACATTTAAAACATGTGTTTTGTAAAGAATAATATACCAGAAGAATAAAAAATTTATGTTTGTCAAATACCAAATAATTAGAGACATTGGTGGTGCATCCTTCTTCTATTGAATCAATTGTAGGACTAAGATTTTCAGGGTCTGCATGCAAATTAGCATTTGTTAGATGTTGTCTCTCCCTCACCAAGTTCACCTTGATCACTTGCTTCAACATGTATCCTTGAATTGAAAAATTGTAGGAGCACATACATAGATCAGGTGAGGAGCTATACACCTCATATCGAAAACAAGTATTACTTTCACTTCTCACCCATGCTATACGATCATCAGTGTCATTGAATGTAACACGACTATCTGAAATTCGCAAGGCTCAAACCCAAGATGTGTTTTCAATCTTCTCAATTTCAAAGTTCCTATAGAAACCATGTTTCTTGCTAATTTGCACCCACCAATAATAGACAAAAACATGTATTGTCAGTTGATGTACTAATCAATCAACACGATGATTTGTAGCATGCTCGACAATTTTTAGGAATTGTCTTTTTAGGTGTGAATGGTAGGATCTATGGCACCATTTGTCTCTTTCCTTGCATGCTTTATTGTATGGCAACATCTAGCCCACATAATCAATCTATTAGACCACCGTCCCTTAAAATATTCAATGAATGAGGGTTGCGTATCTTTAAAGTCTTCAATAAATATCTCAACCTCATTCATTGCAGAATCCTCATTTGTTGAACGATGCATGATATATCCAAGTCTATCAAACATCTCTTGTCTAACTGCATTATCTTTTACTTTTGCGATCAAGTTCTTTAGCCATGCACATCTGACATGCCAAGAGCATAGATACACATCACATTGAAACACCTCTCTGCATCATGAATACTTTTATTCAGTATCTAATATTCTTCCATGGGATGTATTAAAATATTTATAAAAATATAATGTTTTGATGAAAAATGTAATAGGTTTGATAGCTTTGATCTCAACACCTACATTATCCACCATAAGTGCATTTAATATCCAATCAGTTTTCTTCAAGTGAACCTGTTGGAGAAGAATACACATCCAATATGCAATATCATATGCACAAGACCTAGACATAATGACCCATGCCACAGGCACCCCCATATGCTTTGAATCGAATACAAGAATTGTATATAACAGAAACTGTCATAGGACATGGGATATGATGTATCAATAATATATTTAATCGAGTCCAAAAATGTAACTCACCTCTACGAAAGAATACACAACATACCTTCATTGTATTTGTACCAAATGTAGAATCCATTGCTAATATGTTGTTGTGACCATATTGAAACATCCAATCAAGTTGCTCTGGAAATCGAATTCCCAAAATAAATGGGATTTGGCCATCTCCATCAACAACTATGACACTATACTCCAGATATGCAAATCACTTGTCAGAGTTTGCTAAAACCCATTGTTGCATTGAAATAACATCACTACTATGAAACATGTATCTTGATGTCTTATTTCTACGATCGATGTTAGCAATATCATCCATGGTAAGAAAATCATCCCTAGAAGATTGACCTTCAAACATGGTCATCTTCTCATGCACCATTTGCTTATGTTTTTTATGCACTACATCTACAGGCATGCCAAGTAATAGCAATGAATCCACCCATTGATGCAAATGTTTGCTAATATATGGTGCAAAAAAAGGACCTTGTTCCTAAATACTCATTGTTCATTTGACCATGACAAGTTATGCCTTCCTTGTTTACATGTTGAACCTAGTGGTACCATATTAACACATTGTTTGGCTTATGAACCATGATTCGTGTGCTAAAATGATAGGTACAACCATATTGTATATGTTTACAACCAGGTCTACTACCCTTTCTTGTTTTAGGCACCGAGGAAGGATCAAAAGGTGTTGCATCTTTTTCCCTATGGTCATTTGGCCCATATGCACACCAATACCTATTAAAATCATAAACAATATTCAAACTATTAATGAATATAGTTTACCAATTATTAGAGACATTTTTACAATTCGCAATTATGAGTATAAACATTTGTAATTAACATATTACTCTTATTATTACATGTTATATTCTAAAAAACTATTAATCCTGATTTTTGTATCAAAACTAAGAGAGGGTTTCTTTTTATGACTTTTGCGAAAGAAGGTTGGGTGTGATTCCATTGAGCTTTCTCCCTCAATAAAATCGGTCTATCTATCAACCTCAATCCAAGCTGAAAATAAGTGCAAGCCTTTATAGACATATTTCTCCCATGAGAGTTCTCTATACAAAAACGATCCATGAGGGGGTTGTTGAATAACTTCATCCATGATGCGAGACCAATCAACATCCATCTATTAAATAAAACAAAATGTTAGAATTTGATTGGAAATTGTCCACACATGATATAAAACACTTGGTAGACTAAATTCTAACCATGTTTGATAACCATTCAAAACATGTCATGTTAATTATTACAATTTTAACCTTCTTCAAGTTTATAGTTGAATATCCCAAGGATGTCAAATAGAAAACCAATATTGAATTTCAAGTGATAAGTCTTAGGTCAATTTCAACTTGATGAATGCACAATTAAACTTTAGCAACATCATAAAATTACTTTTCTTTCATTTGAATAGAAATTTAACTATGGATGATAGTAGTTATGTTCAAAATAATATAAGGCTTTTAGATATACCCTTGCATTATTTAAATTGAATAAATGTTGCTAGCCTTTAGATTATAAAAGACATTGACCAATTGATTTATCTCACAATGATAAGATGTTTGACTTCTAATGTAGCATCTTACTTATCCTCCTTCCATTTTCCATATGTTTGATACAAAAAACCTTACAGTGACTTCTATGAACCTCAACTTAGTTGATTTTATTTTTTTGTATTTTTTGTTATTCCTTGAAACCATCTTGATGGTATGTTGAATGAAATATGTTAACTTAGTTGGAACACATCTTTCCCTCTTAAAAGGGAATTACTTCCATTGGTTTATATCAATAGATCTTGGTATTCTTAGGCCGTGACCTAGAGGTCAATCATAAATTTTATGCTCAGGGAGACTAACAGTATGTTAATGGCATGCTCATCTAGTCTTCTCTAACCAAAATATAAAAGGAAATGAAAAGGAAGATAATGAAAGGAAAGAAAGTGTAGAAACATTTTTCCAAATACATATCACAAGCCTTTAAGAACCTCAGTGGAAGAATCACAAATAACAAATAGATGAAAGATAACATATCTCATACACAAGGATGATGTTGTCTTCCAAGAAAAAATAAGCAACATATGTGCTACTTGTGAAAAATATGCTATAAAGTTTTAACCCCTAAAATATGTATGCAAATTGTTGGTTTAAATAAATATTCATTATGGATATTATTATACTTTACTTAAGTTAACTTAGGATAATGCATCTCTTCGTAGTTTGGATTTGAGACACTTAGGGAAGTGTGCACATAGGGATATAGCTTGTAGGAGAAATTCCACCTTTTGTGGTCTTATTTTCTTGTTACACTCCACATTCAGTGGGTCATCCACCTCTTGTGGAATATTATATTATTTCTCCTACCTACCCCTAGTATTTCTTACCTACCCTTGTTTCTCATTGAGCCACATGTCATGATTGTGTGCTCGCACATCCATATGGCCTTGTCTATATAAGCAGGCCTATATTCATTGTATTGGTGAATCCAGTTGATCATTTGCATATTGATGAGAATACAGTTTGTTCTTGTCATTCTTTTGTCTCTCTTTTATACTTTTCATTGTGCCCTTGATCTTGGCAAAATCTCACACAAATCAACTAAAAATGTATGCTACTCATGTTCAAAACACATTATAAAATTTATTCGAATCTAAAAGTAGGTCACCAATTCAAATATAACTCATATGAACTATAGTTATTCACAACTTAGAGAATCACCATCTCAAGTTAAAAATATAGAAAAAGAAAAAGTGATTGTATTAGATTGAACAGACTAGGTAGTACCATATTCTATTGGAATTCACCATCTATTTTCAACTTTATTTTATAGTTCTTAAAAATGTCTAAAAATCGTTTGGTTAGAACATTATCCTAAGATATTAATTTTAACAAAATAATCAAAAAAAAATTAGTACACTTTAAACAACAAAATTATCCATTTTTTTCACCAAAAAAAATCATCACATCGATGCTTTATCGAAATTTCAACAGTTAGAAATTATTATAGTTTTTTTTAAAATGTCCATTCCCCTAAATTCAATGCTCTCACAAGAAAGTTAATAACTTTTACAAAAATTAAAGTGCCAAGGCATCATGGCTTTTATTGATTCGTTGGGTAGTTATTTTGAAAAAGACAACAATAAGCATGTGTCATATGGATATATAGACTTTGTTAAATTTTTAAAATACAAACTTATTCACCTTGATTTTTGGTACCTACTTAAAAAGTCGTAGTATCAATAGACATGTTGTTAAGAATATTTATAGACAATGAATATTTTCCTTTGGTTAAATCCTTACTATCAGGTCAATGGTGTGGAACAATGATTAGAGACAACAATTAAACATGTAGCAATGCCTTAGATGTTAGTATAAGTTGATGATGCAATTTTTATGTTCTATGATGTACTCAAATTACGTGGTGATGCAATGTGGATACTATCTCTTGGATGCTCAACAATTTAAATTGGATTAGGTGTTTTCTTTAAATACAACACCCTATCGCACAATTTAATAAACTTAATGTTCAATTTTGATGCATAAGGATTGGTTGGAGGAAGTCAACAAGGCCTCAAATTAATATTTGGTTTTGCATGCTTAGAGTTTATTTTTGGATGTTGTGAAATTTACTCAAGTTGATTCCACAATTTGTTGAGATGGATAAAAAAATAGATGAATAGAGAATCAAATTTGATTACTAAAGGTGTATGCAATTAAAATAAGATTAGGTTTAGGTAATTTACCAACTTTAATGTCAAAATTAATTACCAAGTAATTATTATACTAAAGATAACTCTATCAAAATAAATGTAAAATAAAAAAGAAATTCATAGAATACAAACTTTTCCTCATAATGAACTGAATTAGATATAGAGACTCAAGGATGCAACATATCTAAGAAATGTCATAAATGAATATGATATAAATATAATGTTTTAAAAATATATCATTAATATAAAATACCTATTTCATTTAAAAAAAAAGATAAAGATGATGAAGAAGCTTATTGATTTTACCTTTTCAATGATGAATTGACCATCAAATATTATTATTTGAGAGAATATGTCGATTATAATATAGATAAATCATAGATAGTATATCTAATACCATCATCTTGAATGTATAAAGTAACATGAACTTATATATATAAGTGCAGTTTCATATATAATTTAACATTGATTCTTGAAATTAAAACTCAATAATGAGATTAAACTTGTACATATAAACAAATTTTATACTAAAGTTTGCATGTTAGGAGGATCCAAACAAAATGGGCTGTTTAAGTTAAATCTTAATTATAAAACAAGACAAAATTATCATTTTCTACATATATTGACACAAATAAACAACACTATAAATTCTATGCAAACATTCAACTCATTGAAAAACTCTCTGCCACCACCTTCATAAATATTTTTTATTCATTATCTTTGTAAATACAACCCATCTTGCTCCCACCCAACACAAGCAATCCAGAGCTAAAATTCAATTTGAATTGCAGTGGCTCTATTGATCACAATGGGACATCAAAATGAAGATTAGAATATTAATTTGCATTCTACTCACATTCTATTTTGTGGGCACTTCAATCAGAACTAAAAAAGCGACTAAGTGGGGTTTTAGATAAAGGGGGACAGTTCACAACATTCATGAACCTAATGTCAAGCACCCAAGTGCGAAATCAGTTGAAAAATCAACTTAATAATTCACTTGATTGACAATGTTTACTCCGACAAACAAAAAGGGCTTTGAATTCCATCACAGACCAACAAAAAATGGTTCTACTGCTCTATCATGTCTTGCCTTTTAATTATTCCTTCACACAATTTCAAAAAGTTCATATGCCCTGTCTATGCTATGGCATAATGAATTACTCTAGAGCTATGTATCAACCAATTTTTAAATTATTACTCATGGTCAACAACAACCTCACCGTCATAACATAGACAATGCACGTGAACTGTCTGAAATAATGCCTTGAAGAAATGTGGGTTATCATGGAATACCCTAGTTACATGATATGCACAAAGTGGATTTGTTGTTTGAGAAGGCTTTAGAAAGATTCAAGTTTATGCTTGGCCTTTGAGAAATGGTTTACTCAAATTAAGTTTGACTCAACTCAAAAACCCCTTAATTCAATGCATTTTTAGTTTGAAATTAGATAGAAACATTAGCTAATGATTTATTTATATATTTTTAACATTGGTTAGCCAGGCCCTTGGATTGAATTTTGTACAGAATGACAATAAGAATGAATTTGTGTAGATTTATGGCGAGGACACGCAAACATTTTATTAAGGTAAATATTGAAAGAAATTCCTAAAACAGACAACAACTTGTGAAAAACAGAGTGTCTCAATAAAATGTGGTTTCATCAAACAATTAACTATACTTGGTGACCTGTCCTCTCCTCCCCCGTCACCCCTCACTTCACAGCAAACCCTCACTTCATAGCCTACATCAACTGGAGCTTGAATCATGATCGAAAATATTACTATGTAAACATGGTGCACCGAAAAATGTTTGACAGGCAAAGCAGGGGTTTAACTTTGTTTAATGTGTAAATGGGGGTGCGCAGGACTTTGAAGCAGGAAAGGGTGGCATTAATGGTCACGGGAACAAAAATTGTCAAACGGAAAGCTGTCTAATTAAGACTCACGGGAAGGGAAATTATTAAGGCGAAATCTGAAGGGGAAACACTACTGTGGTTATATTGAGGGTTAAGCGTGGGACTTAGGAATCAATGTCAAATCTTTGAGTGTGCCGATTAAGCCAGGCGAGAAAGGCATAAGAATGCCATGAATACACTGTACAATAACAATGAATTTGTGTATATTTATGGTGAGGACACGTGAAGATTTTATTAAGGTAAACATTGAAATAAATTCCTAAAACAGACAACAACTTATAAAAAATAGAGTGTCTCAATGAAATATGGTTTCATCAAACAATTATTTGTACCCGGTGACCTCTCCTCTCCTCCCTTGTCACCCCTCACTTCACAACAGACCCTCACTTCACAACTTACATCGACTGGAGCTTGAATCGTCATTGGAAATATTACTGTGTAAACAGGGTGCACCATAAAATGTTTGACGTGCGAAGTAGGGGTTTAACTTTGTTTAATGTGTAAATGGGGGTGTGTAAGACTTTGAAGCGAGAAATGGTGACATTAATGGTCACGGGAACATAAACTATCAAACGGAAAGCTGTCTGATTAAGACTCACGGGAAGGGAAACTGTTAAGACGAAATCCGAAGGGGAAACACTACCATGGTCAAGTTGAGGGTTAAGAGTGGGTCTGAGGAATCAAAGTCAAAGCTTTGAGTGTGCCGGTTAAGCCAGGAGAGAAAGGCATAAGAATTCCATGAATACACTGTACAATAAGAATGGATTTGTGTAGATTTATGGTGAGGACATGTGAACATTTTATTAAGGTAAACATTGAAAGAAATTCCTAAAACAAACAACAACTTATGAAAAATAGAGTGTCTCAATAAAATGTGGTTTCATCAAACAATTACCTGTACTTGGTGACCTCTCCTCTCCTCCCCCATCACCCCTCACTTAACAGGAGATCCTCACTTCATAGAGTACAATGACTGGATCTTGAATCGTGATTGGAAATATTAATGTATAAACAGGGTGCGTCGAAAAATGTTTGACGTGTGAAGTAGGGGTTTAACTTTGTTTAATGTGTAAATGGGGGTGTGCAGGACTTTGAAGCGGGAAAGGGTGACATTAATGGTCACGGGAGCATAAACTGTCAAACATAAAGCTCTCTGATTAAGACTCATAGGAAGGGAAATTGTTAAGGAAAAATCTGAAGGGGAAACACTACCGTGGTCAAGTTGAGGGTTAAGACTGGGCCCGAGGACTCAAAGTCAAAGATGTGAGTGTGCTGATTAAGCCAGGTGAGAAAGGCATAAAAATTCCATGAATACATTGTACAAGAAGAATAAATTTATGTAGGTTTATGGTGAGGACACATGAACATTTTATTAAGGTAAACATTGAAAGAAATTCCTAAAACAGACAACAGCTTATGAAAATAGAGTGTCTCAATGAAATGTGGTTTCATCAAACAATTACCTATACCTAATGACCTCTCCTCTCCTCCCCTGTCATCCCTCACTTCATAGCAGACCCTCACGTCACAACGTACAATGACTAGAGCTTGAATCATAATCGGAAATATTATGGTGTAAACAAGGTGCGCCGAAAAATGTTTGACATGTGAAGCAGGGGTTTAACTTTGTTTAATGTGTAAATGGGGGTGCACGAGACTTTGAAGCGGGAAAGGGTGGCATTAATGGTAACGGGAACAAAAACTGTCAAATTGAAAGCTGTCTGATGAAGACTCACAGGAAGGGAAACTGTTAAGGCGAAATCTAAAGGGGAAACACTACCGTGGTCAGGTTGAGGGTTTAGAGTAGGCCCAAGGACTCAAAGTCAAAGCTTTGAGTGTGTTGGTTAAGCCAGGCAAGAAAGGCATAAGAATGCCATGAATAAACTGTACAATAAGAATAAATTTGTGTATATTTATGGTGAGGACACATGAACATTTTATTAAGGTAAACATTGAAAGAAATTCCTAAAATAGGCAGCAGCTTATGAAAAACAAAGTGTCTCAATGAAATGTGGTTTCATCAAACAATTACGTGTATTTGGCGACCTCTCATCTCCTCCCCCGTCACCCCTCACTTCACAACAGACCTTCACTTCACAACGTACAACGACTGGAGCTTGAATCGTGATCAGAAATATTACTGTGTAAACATGGTGCGTCGAAAAATGTTTGATGTGCAAAGCATGGGTTTAACTTTGTTTAATGTGTAAATGGGGGTGCATGGGACTTTGAAGCGAGAAAGGGTGGCATTAATGGTCACAGAAATGGAAAATGTCAAACGAAAAGCTGTTTGATTAAGACTCACGGGAAGGGAAATTGTTAAGGCGAAATCCGAAGGGGAAACACTACCGTGGTTAGGTTAAGGGTTAAGAGTGGGTCTGAGGACTCAAAGTCAAATCTTTGAGTGTGTCAGTTAAGCCAGACGAGAAAGGCATAAGAATGCCATGAATAAACTGTACAATAAGAATGAATTTGTGTAGATTTATGGTGAGGACACGTGAACATTTTATTAAGGTAAACATTGAAAGAAATTCCTAAAACAGACAACAACATGAAAAATGGAGTGTCTCAATGAAATGTGGTTTCATCAAACAATTACCTGTACCCAATGACTTCTCCTCTCCTCCCTTGTCACCCCTCACTTCACAGCAGACCCTCACTTCACAACGTACATTGACTGGACCTTGAATCGTGATCGAAAATATTACTGTGTAAACAGGATGCGCTAAAAAATGTTTGACGTGCGAAGTAGGGGTTTAACTTTGTTTAATGTGTAAATGGAGGCGTGCGGGACTTTGAAGCGGGAAAAGGTGGCATTAATGGTCATGGGAACGAAAACTGTCAAACAAAAAGCTATCTAATTAAGACTCACGGGAAGGGAAACTGTTAAGGAAAAATCCGAAGGGGAAACACTACTGTGGTCAAGTTGAAGGTTAAGAGTGGGTCCGAGAACTCAAAGTCAAAGCTTTGAATGTGCCAGTTAAGCCAGGGGAGAAAGGCATAAGAATGCCATGAATACACTGTACAATGAAAAATTCATAAAGTATGGCCATTCTTTTAAAACATAGAATGCCAAATAAAAGGATTGCACAACATACAAAAACATGTATCATTGCCAAGTGATGACACACGATACTAAATATATGTGGATGAACATATTGGTGAAGCTTAAGGAATGGAAGAAAGTTAACGAACAAGTGAAGACTAGTCAAGTGGTACTCATCCTACACAAAAATGGGAGTGCTAAGAAAAAGATACAATGTTAACATGTTCAATGTCATTAGTGGCGCCCTTAAGATAATCAATCCTCTATTTTTCTTTGAATATGGGCAAAGGCCACACTACACGTCAACATGATTAATAGAATATCATTTAAATAAATTAAAAAAATGTATTTGATGAAGGTATTCTTTTGAGAAAGAATATTTTTCTTAGGGTAAGCTAAACCACACATTCTCACAAATAGATCTTCTAATTTATTAATCTAATGTGGACGTATTATTATGTTAGTTTTTTTTTTTTCATTTTTTAAAATATATAATTAACGTTGCCTTTGTATTGTACTTCCTTTTGATATAATCTATTGTTCTAAAACTTATTTATTTATACAATTATTTTATAGTAATTAAGAGTAAGCAAGTTTTAATGTTTTAAACGTTTTTACATTTCATATATTTTCTAGTGATAATTAACTTAACAATATTTAATATTAATAATATTATCTATTTTCATCATTCATAAAATTCATTTCTATAAGAATTAGTTTTTCAAGAAAAGTATTTATTTTAATCCCATTTGAATGTAAGGATAGTTCACAAAGTTACCATACTTATGACTACACCATAGATTGAAAATAATAAAATGTAGGCACAATAATAAAAACTAGTTTTATTTATTTATGTGTACTATTAATTATGGCCAAAATTCTATAATTCCTTATAACTTGAATCAAACATTATATATCTATAATTATCTTATATTATATTCCATGTAATAATATATAAATATAATGTATACTAATTTTAAACACTGTTTATTTTAACTATCATATTTAATCTTATTGAAATATTATATTTTATAACAATAATAATATATTCATAAATAAATTTAACACATGCCCCATTACTATAAAATGTTACTCTTTATTAGATATCAATAGTATATATATTTATCTTCCGACATGTAGTGTCGCGGTTAAAACACTTCGTTGGTGAAGTGGCCACCAAGGAACAAACCCCTGCTGGGCCATTATGCTCGCAGGCCTTGTGTCTTCACTGGGCTGTTATGCTCACGTGTTTGAACAAGTGAAGTGTGGGGATGAGGTCCCCTTGTTGTGGCCTCACCGGTTCATAGCTCCGGGTCAAAAGCGTTTCACGTGGAGCCGGAGGGCGTGTCATGCCAACATCGCCGATCACGTTAAAATTTTTACCAGGTATTATTTAAAAAAAATAAAAATAGTATATATATATATATATATATATAATTATTTGTATTCAAATTAGTTATTGCTATTAATTTTATATTATTATGAAGTATAATATAAATAAGTTTTTGTTAGACTAAAAAATAATATAATCTATATACTTAAGTATGAAGTTATATAATACAATATAATCATATGCTATCAGACATTATTAATCAAGGCAATATGATTCATAAATAAAATAATGAAGGTAAATAAGGTTTACCATCTTAATCTAAAAAGTAAATTTGAAACCTCACCATATAATTGAGGCTAATTTGTTAATATAAGGCATGACATTGAAATAACATTTTGTCATTGCTTGGTGAGTTGCAGCTCGGAATGTGATTGCTGCTTGGTGATCTGAATGCCTAATTTAATATGATTAAAAAAAGAGGCCTAATATGTTGATATGGAAATTGTAAAAGGTTGGGTTAGTGTCATTTTTGTTGTTAGATATCATCCTTCCTTCATTATGTTAGTTGTGAGTTTGTGCAATCTAGTTGTATAATCATTTGAGGCCACGAACAATCAAAGCGATGGGAGTGACTTGATTCATTTATTGTGGTGGTGAGTTGAAAAAATTCTAATTTGTAGTCAGTTTCATGATTTTACGAAATCTAGTTGTATAATTGTTTGAGGCCATAAACAATCAATTCAGTAGGAGTGACTTGATTCATTTATTTTTTATTATATTTAAGCAGGGGTTTGAAAGGACTTTGAATCCTTTTACAATGAAAGAAAGATAAATCAATTTAGCCGATAAGAACTCAACACTCAAAATAAGAATAACACAAACAAGGGTTAACATAGGCACCCTAAACTTGTAGGGGTTTTAACAAGGACCCCAAAAACTTCGTGGGTTTTCAAAATGTACCCAAAACTTTCACCTTCAGAAGCTAACTATCTGAAAAGACATAGCCAGGATGACAACCAAACCATCTAGCTACAAAATCACCCAGTCAACCAAGTGCGAAAAGAGGAGGGATTTTACCAAGGTTCCCCAAACCTTTAATATGGTTTTGAATTGGCACCCAAAACCAACCATCTGCATCTAGCTTGGAACACCCAACAATGAAGCAACTCCTCTCCAAAATAACTCCTCTCCATCTCCATAGGAGAGGATCCCACCTTAATAGGAGCTATAGAGAAGAAGATCAACATAATGGTTGACCAAATAGGCCTCATCCCCACCTCCAAGAAGCTATAGTTGAGAGAATACCACATCAAGCAACCACCATCCTCCCTCCACAAGAAGATCCCCACCTTAATAGGAGATGCTCCCACCTCAATAAGGAACAAGAAAGAAAACGGTAGGAAAAAAGTGTACCATTCCCACAACATAGCCACCAATAGAAACCCCACCTCCATAGAGGCAGGCTTCACCTCCATAGAAGCCATGCTACAAAGAGTATAACCTCGTCCAACCATATAGATTCATTTGTTGTGGTGGTGAGATGCAAAAATTCTAAGTTGTAGTTAGTTTCATTGACCAAGAAACTATTTCTCATTGTTAATACTATGGGAGACACATTTCTAATGGTCTATGTGGATTTATTTTAAAAACATTTTTGGGGTTTATGGTTCTCTTGTATGCAATTTATTTCAATATGGTGGATAGCAAGATTGCTAGCAATTTAAATTTTGAATATGCTTCAATTAATAGATATTAGAATAAAATCTATTGAAGAAAACAATATTTTATTTCATATACTATTTCATGGAGTAGATGACTTATAAGTGTTGGCATTTCAATAGAAGGAGATTGTTGATATTCATTAAGGATATTGAGAAGGCTGTTGAAGATTATTGATATAACTGAAGAAGGATGATAACTATCTTTATAACATTATTTTGTCATTGATGTCAAGAAATTGATATTTTGATTCAGTATGATGTTGCCATATCTTGAGAAGATTGATTTGAAGAGAATTAAGATGTCGATAAAAGACACGGAAAGATTGTGATGAATAAGGGGAGAAATAAGTTATTCAATGGGAAACTATTACCGAGTTAGACAATGATGAGATCATGATGTTTAGATTGTTTTGATATCCTACATATGTTGTTGATTGTAAGGTTAATGTACTATACTATGTCACCGAGAAAAGAACCTAGTCGGTAAACCCTAAGGAACCTAGTTGGTAAACCCTAAGGTTATCGATATCGGTTAATGAAGGCGAAATGTCTACCGAGTGAAGTTTAGTATTTATCGAGTTGCAACCGAGTTATGTCAAACAACATTGAAGGAATGAAAGCATTATTTAATGAAGGAAGCTGATTAGCTGGAGTTGATTAAATGATTGATATGACGTGCAAGAAATTCGTTAAGGATCTACGACTTTGAAAATTCAGGAGCTAGATCTACAACACAGATTGAACTGCTTAACCTAGCACAAGTTCCAAGAATGGAATGCAATTTCCTAGGTAAAGTAAAATGTTTTTCAGATCGAAGGATACATTGAACCTAGTCAAGATTGAAGATCTGATGGCTATGATTGATCATGGGAAATGTGATCAAGGAGATTCAACGGTTAGCAAATTGTTTATAAATAAGAAATTATTGATGAACAATGTATGCAGGCAAGTGTAAGCATAGGGATGCAACATAGTGATTACCGAGCACATAAGCTTGAAGACCTGTTTGAATAACAGAGTAGGGAGCTGGACAGAGGGACAAGATAAGTCCTATGACTAGACAGTGTTGAGAAAATAAGAATTTGCTTTAGCATTTTAGATGTGAAGTTGCAGATATATTTTTTATTACTGTTATTTTGTAAAGTGACAGAAAATCTCTTAACCAAGTGGACCTAACAATCTTCTTTGTAAATCCTCTAGCAAGTTAACATTCTAATTGAGTGTTTGAAATCTTTTGACAAGGTCACTTCTAACAAAGTGAAGATCCTAATAGATCTGAGGGAAATCCTTTAACTGGGTCACATCTAGCAATGTGTTTGTAATCTTTAACAAGATTTGCTTTTAACCGAGCATACTCTAGAAGAGTATATTTATTAGTGGGTCCAAAATCTCACAGTGGTTTTTCCCTATTTGGGTTTCCACGTTAAATCTAGTGTTATATGTGTTATGATGTTTATGTATTTATGAGTTAGCATGTTTAGCAGTTTTTGGTTATATTGCTGAAGTATAAGTTATCAAGGTTGAATCTGTTGATTTTATGGAAGATTAAGTTTGTATGATTAACCCCCCCCTCTCATCTTGTTAGCTACTGGCATCAGAACTTTACAACAAGATCATTTTTGAAACAAGCGTAATTAAAAGAATTATTTCATATGAGACAAAGTAAATGGAATTAGTTCTCACAAGGATAAATATTTATGTAGGGGTTCCTCATCCATATGAAAACACAAAGATAATGGTCATCCCAAATACATTATTTGTATTGATTGGACTTTTGGAGATTGTAACTTACTTCCCTTGGTGCATGGGCAAGTGTCGCTTAAACTGTAGTAATTGGGGCTATCTTTGCAACACTTGATGAGGCCTTAAAAGTATCATCTTATAAAACAACTAGATAAAGTGTAATAGGACTAGTTTGGTAGTTGGTGGCACTAGAAGGTGAAGGATTTTCAGGCCATCTCAATCTACCCTCTCACTTTGAGATGGTTCTTTGTATGAGAAGAAATTTTTTGGCTTTACTTACTTTATTTTCTTTTATATTTCCTTGTAGATGTTGATGGATATGAAGAATACATGTATTGTGAAGTTTTAGTTTTGGAGACAAGTAATGAGTTAGGTGTAGACCTCAACATAGATTGTTTCTCAGAGAGTTCATGAGACTGTGATCAAGGATTATACTCTTATAGGGGTCAATAGACAACTTGATAGAATTCTGCGTGTGCATAGATTAGTATGGATTGCTGTCAAATAATTTGGTGTTTGTGATTGAAGAGTTTGAGACTAAGAAATTGAGAATTTAACTTAGATCTACACCTTTGTGAGGGTCAAGAGGTAGCTCAATGGAGCTTCGCTTAATTTAGGATTGGTTTCTTCAAAGAAAGAAATAAGAGGGAAATGTTGTTTTGATGGTATTTATAGGAATAATGTAATAAGAGGGAAATGATAGTGTATTACTTTGTTGAGAATTTATATTGAGTGATTGGATAAACTAACTCTTGTATTTGTTCACCTTGGACATGATTGAATGAAATGTCATTGATCATTATCAAACATGATTGATTAATTCAATTGATGAATAACAATAATATTTATATAAGAGAAGGAAGCACATCATAACTGAAGGTGAGAATGCAGTCAACAACTACATAATCATTGCTATCCAACTGCATGCTAACAATGTAATATCATTCTAATGAAGGAAAATAGGTGTTTATAAGTTTAGGCATGCAAAATAGACGTATTTATCAAAAATTACACTAGAGAGGAGATAAAATCAATAGATTCAACCTCCTTTGTATGCTAATTAGATTTCACTCCTCTTTTTATGGGGGTTGAATTGGATACGAAAAATATAAAAAATGAATGCTAGATCTAGGGCTAAACATGGAAAATTGAAGTAATTTCACATAAACAGATAGTTAAAATTTTAATATGAAGTTTTAACTACATATTTGAGATGAGGAAGATGAATGAAACCCATGACTAGAAATTGTCAGGCCTAAAAAATTGAGACAGATAAAATCCAAGTGACCCCATCCCTTGAATGTTGGATGCAAACACAATTAATTGATTTGAAACCCAAATTTTTCTCAAATTCTATCCCAAAAGTTTCATAGGAAATTCATTGGACAATGTAGTGTGAAGCAGATTCATCCTTCACTTTTTGTGCCTACGAAATCTGGATTTGATCGTCTCTATCTACTGTGCCTAATTCTAAATTTATAACACCTGAACCTATCACCTACATGAAAAAAGAGAAGAAAGATGTTGGGAATAGTGATTTTCCTAAGTCAAACTCCAAATTTAAAATTAACCTTTAATTGAAATTAAAATTGATATGCAATGGAAATATAAAGCGTGCCTTTTGAGGGAAGAGCCTAGACCTAAATTGAAATATAATACCTTGATAAGTATTTCTTTGAAGTCTTCATGCAAAGTTGATGTTTTAATGTATGATGTAGGATGTCTTCATAGAATCTTGATCATGGATGCCATATTGAATGCTTTAATCATGAATACTTGAACTCTCCTTTAATGTCTTGAAGATGCTTGATTTCTTGCTCACTTTAATTGAATTTGAACTTGAATCTTGTGTCCACAGCTAATTGAGATATGTATGATAGATCTAAGATGGATCTTCAAATGAGGGGGTAAGACTTTTTTTTTATACCCCACTACATCAAACGAGTGTAAAATTTTGAGTCAGGTCAACACAGGATGGGAATTCCCACCCACATCTTATGACCATTGTTGGGACCAAAATTGGGCCCCTTTTGTTGGGACAAGGGTTCCCAGAGAGAGCCCTTGTCCTAGGAAAATGGTGTTCGGGGCACCTTTGTCTACCTAATTAGTGCTATAGAAAGGTCCACAAACAAGAAGCCAAGTGAAGTTTCAGAATTGAAGCGTATGTGAGTAGAATCAAACATGGTCAAAGTACGAAAAACTTAAACGCCAAAGGGTGAAAATTTTATAGGGATATAATTATGATGCTACAATCATATTTATGTTAAAATTCCACCTTTATTACATTGTACCTATAAAAGTACCATAAAAACCTCAAATTTTACCTAATGTCTAGGGACCCCCCTCAAGGCTTATATCACAAAACTTGCTGATTGTATAAGATAAATATACACACTATAGATGATCTTTATTTGAAGAAACAAATCTTAAATCAGGTCAAAATCCATCAAGTTTCCTCATGACCCTTGTAAAGGTGTAGCAGCAAGCTAAATTACCATGTTTTCCTTTCCTCAGACTCTTGAATTATAAACACCAAGTTATTAGACAAGCATCCATATTATGATCTACACACATAGGGCTCCATTAAGCTATCACTCTACCCTCATAAGGGTACAATTATCAATCATAGTCTCCTAAATTCACTAGGTAATAATCCATATTGAGTTCAACACCAAGCCCCTTACCTGTCTCTAAAAGTGAAACTTCACAATACATGTATTCTTCAAATCTGTCACTATTTACAAGTAAATCTAAAAGGAAAGAAATAAAGAAAATCCATAAACACTTCTCATGTAAAACACCATCTTAAAGTGAGCAGCTAGCTTGAGATGATGGAAATTCCTCCATCGTTTGATGCCATTACCCTTCAAATGTGAAGACTCATAGTACTAATCCATTATTAGGACCAAAAGAAGAATTATTTATCAAATTATTCATCTTTGGTGAATCTTCATCCTCAATGTAGACTAAGTTACCTTCATTTAATTGATCTTTGAGTTTTCTTTTAATAAGATCACTAGGTCAAATTCTACAAAACCATATTGTGTGGCCCTTTTTCTTATAATAAAAACATGCATTTTTTCATTTGTTTTTATTTGACCTTTTATTATTTCTTAATGAATATAGTGATTTCTCCTATTGAGGACCATCTTCTATATCTTCTTTTTTTTCTCTTTTCTTTGGTTGTAAGGGTTGAAATCATATCTTTTAAATGTTTTTGAAGTTATTTGATTGACTATAAAACTAACATGATTATATTTTAAAGGCAAGTTGTTTAATTAAATGGCTTTAGCATCATGATCATCTACTCTAGAGTCTTAACTTCTACTAGCCACCTAATGAGAGATCTTAAATTATTTATATGATTTCACATTGTGCTTCCATCTTCCATTGAACTTAAACAATTGAAGTTTTAGGGAGAACTTTTAATTGACTAATTTTGCTCCAAATTAGTTATTCAAATTATCCCAAATTTTTCTTGATGATTTAGCTAAATCTATATGATGTAGTTCAAATTCAAAAAGAGAAAGATCAATAATAGCCTTGTCTTAATCATCTGCGCTATTTCAATCCAATAACTTATTTACATTTGTAGGTGTTTTTTCTTTTCCACTTACTATTCCCCATAAAATTTTATACATTAGTTGCATTTGTATTTTCATTCTCCAATTATGAAAATTGAATCTAAATTATTTATCTAATGCAATTTAATTTAGAAGAAAAAAATGCAAACCAATACCAACCTTATTTCTATAGAATATATAAATTTAATTTTACTAAATAAATTCTTATATTTATGCATTCAAATTCCAAAAGAATAAGATCTATTCACATCACATCCATATTTTTATTGACTCGTCTTCTCCCTGTATAACCTTTTTGACAACAATCCCTCCTATAAACTTGTATCACAAAGTCTTGGCTTATGAAATTACACATAAACCTTTGTTTCCGTGATTTTCCTTTGAATATCTTGAATAGTCTACTAGACTGAGGTTTGAGTGGACCAACTTCAACCAAGAATCTCCACATCTAATTTTAGATAGCCAAGATAATTTGAATATGATATCATAGGAACAAATAAATTTTGTATACACATATCCAAAAATCAATAGCTTCATGCCACCATATGAGGTAAGTTCACCCAACAAGGAAGTATGTGTTTAATTTCCCAATAGGTGCAAGAATTAAGCATGACACCAACCATGACTCCCCAAAGGTGAACTCTTGTAATACTCTATTGCTGGATATAAACCTGCACACATGAAAATGGGGAAAAATGGTTGTGTTGTATAACGGATTGCCTAAGTCAAATCCCATGTCGGTGTTTTCACCTTCACAATATATATGATTGATATAAAAGAGAACTTACCATTAGAAGGACAAAGGCTAAATGATAATGGAAATGCTGAAATAAAATAGTTAGACCTTAGGGATAGAAATGGTGGTGATATAAATCTCTTTAGACAAATCCTTCAAGTGTAAAGTGGTGTAGGAGCACCCTTCTAAGGGCTCCCACCATTTGTTTTTGTTGTGATTTTGCTTCTTCATGAAGCCATGTAATGTAATAAGAGCCAAGAGTTCATTGGTTTCGTTTAGGTTCTAGTTTAGGTCCTAGGTTCACAAGTCTAGGTTGAGTTTTCTCTTGGGGTTGAGGGAATGTGGGCCTATTGATGAGTTTTGGGTCCTTTTGGCATGGTTGTGTCTAGAGGATAGCCTAATAAAGGCCTAAAAGCCAAGAAAAGCAACATTGCAAAAGTTGCTTAAAAGTTGCAAAAAGTTGCATGACAACTTTTCAAAGTTGTCATGCAACTTTTCCACCAAATTGGTCATAACCTTAGCTTGGTGTTGGGAACCCTAACCTTGGCACACAAACTGAGGCAAAGACATTTTATATTTTTGTAAACCCTAAAATGATGAGGGAGATGTCAGATTGTACGGCCAAAGGAAAAACACCTTGACTGTGACTGTGTTTTTATTGCCAGTCAACACAAATGGAGCATTAAATGATTGATAATGGATTGTTCTGGAAACTAAACTATGTTGAGAGTCTTGTATAGTGTTTATACTTTCATTTTGAGAATTTAGATTAGGTTTTATTTTGCAGTTGTTGTGTGCTTTGTAAATAAGTTTGTAGTTACCTCTTCACTGTCCAGTTTTGGACTGCTTTGTGAAAATGGGTTGGTAACTCCTATCCCCATTGTGGAAACACCATGAAACCATGGGGTATAGGAGTACAGACCCTATATAGTATCTCAAAGGAAGAAGGGCCCTAGAGAATGTAGGAAAACCTTTCAAAAACCCACTCCTAGGCGAGACTGGTCTATGCCCGGCTAGGAAGGGTCAAGGTTGCAGAGGTCCGTGAGAGCAAGGAAGGATAAGGGAGGAGGAACCCTTTGGAGGAGTTGTAGGGGTGTGTGTGGAGCATCATTGTTGAGAAGGAGGAGCTTCCACCAATCCAGACAAGGTGGTGAAGACAAAAAACCAACTCTGTGACCCTGGGAGGCCTTAAAAACCCTTAAAAACCCTTAATTTCACCTGTCCTATCCTAGGCTAGTCTATCCCAAGCCCATTCCCATCAGATTGGTATCGGAGTGAAGTTAAAGATTTGGTGGACCGTGTATGTCTCTATATTCTGGTGAATCAGTAGGGGAGAACATAATGGTCACTAATGCAAAGCTGGCTAGGGAGGTAGAAGAACAAAAGGAGAAAAATAGACTCCTTGAAGATGCTATGAGTGAGATAAGGAACAAGCTACAAGAAGTGGTTGATCAGAGAGAATAAGATCTATGGGGTGCAGACACCAATGACAGGGGCAAGAAAGCTATTGATATAGATGACATCATACCTGAACCAGACCCCTTAATCAATGAAGAACCTTTTGTAAAGGCCATTAAGGCTTTGAATACAAAACCTTTTGAAGGATTTCCACTTCTCAGTGGAAGGATGGATATTGACACCGTCATGGAATGGATTGAAGGTATGGAGAACCATTTTGAGTGTGAAGGTGTGACAGAAGCCCAAAAGGTTAAGGTTGCCAAATCAAGACTAAGGGGAGCAGCCTTGACATGGTGGAAGTACTTGCAAGAGGAGAGAATTAGCATGGGGAAGATACCTATTGCAAATTGGAAGGCCATGGCGAGTAAGATCAAGGAGAACTACTTGCCAAAGGATTATGAAGTCCAAATTCATAAGAAGAGACAGAGATTGAAGCAGAAAGATCTTGATGTGGCCTCTTACACAGAGGAGTTTCAGAAGCTTTGTCTTAGATCCAAAGTCCAAGAGCATAGTGTGCTTGTCAATGAACAGACTTGGGTGGAGTTTTATATTGGAGGGTACAAGGACAAGATCCTTTGTGATGTGCTATCCATGGATGCTTGTTATCTACTACTAGGTAGACCCTGGCAATTTGATAGGAAGGTGATCTATGATGGAGAGGAGAACTCCATTTCCTTCAAGAAGGATAGCAGAACCTTTAAGATTCAGTCTCTAACAGAGAATGATGAGGGAACCTCAAGAACACCTAGTGTGTTACTTAACATTGGTAAAGAGTTCTTACACCTGTTGCATGAAGAAGAGACAGTGGGATGTGCCATCTTTGTGAAGCCCAAGGAGGAGGAAGGTAAGTTGCAGACAAAGGTACTTAAGGAGGTAAAGAAAATGTTGCAAGAATACAAAGACATAGTGAGTGATGAAGCACCTGCAACACTTCCACCAAGAAGGTCTATAAGCCATCAAATAGACTTTGTCCCCGGTGCATCCTTGCCTAATAAAGCAACATATAAGCTCACACCTGACCAAAATAAGGAGGTGGCAAGGAAAGTGCAGGAGTTGTTGGATCAAGTACTGATCAAGAAGAGCATCAACCCATGTGCAGTCCCAGTAGTGCTAGCAACAAAGAAGGGAGGCAAGTGGAGACTTTGCATTGATTCAAGGGCAATAAATAGGATCACCATAAGGTATAGATTCTCTATTCCTAGAATAGAGGATTTGATGGACTGTTTATGGGGTGCCATGTATTTTACTAAGTTGGACCTTAAAAGTGGTTATCATCAAATTAGGATTAAGGAGGGTGATGAGTGGAAGACCGCTTTTAAGACCACAGAAGGGTTTTATGAATGGCTTGTGATGCCATTTGGACTTACCAATGCCCCAAGCACCTTCATGAGGTTGATGAATGAGGTGTTGAAGGACTTCAGAAACAAATTTGTGGTGGTGTACTTAGATGACATACTCAACTATAGCAGAACCAAAGAGGAGCACCTTGAACATTTGAGGTTAGTCCTAGAGAGGTTGCATGAGGAGAAGTTGGCAATAAACTTAGAGAAATGTGACTTCTTGAAGCAAGATTTAGTCTACTTGGGATTTGTGGTGTCTAAGGGAACCTTGAAGATGGATCCAAGCAAAGTGGAAGCAATCTTGAATTGGCCTACCCCTAAAATAGGGACTGAAGTTAGGAGTTTCCATGGTTTAGCCCAATTCTATAGAAATTTTGTGAGGAACTTCAGTGGCATATGTGCACCAGTACTTGACACTATAAAAGGAGGCCTCAAAACTAAGTTCAAATGGACTGAACAAGATGATGAAGCATTCCAATTATTGAAGCAATAAGTAGCCACAAAACCCATACTACTCTTACCTACTTTTGACAACCTATTCACATTGGAGTGTGATGCAAGTGGAATTGTAGTAGGGGGTGTATTGAGTCAAGAGGGAAGGCCTGTGGAATTTTTCAGTGAGAAGCTTAATGAGGCAAAGAAGAGGTATTCAACATATGATCTAGAGTTGTATGCACTAGTTCAGTCTCTCAAGAAGTGGAGGCATTACCTACTCCCAAGAGAATTTGTGGTGTTCACAGATAACCAAGCTTTGAGTTGCATTAACACTCAAGAGAAGCTTAGCAACAAACATTTGAAGTGGATGGAGTACCTCCAATCCTTTACCTTTACCATCAAGCATAAAAAGGGGCAGCTCAACAAGGTGGCAGATGCTTTAAGTCAGAAGTTATTGACTGTCCAAGAATTACAATTGCAGAGCATAGGGATAGAAGGTTTCAAGGATCTCTATGAAGAAGATGAAGACTTCTAAGGGCTCCCACCATTTTTTTTGGTTGTGATTTTGCTTCTTCATGAAGCCATGTAATGTAATAAGAGCCAAGAGCTCATTGGTTTTGTTTAGGTTCTAGTTTAGGTCCTAGGTTCACAAGTATAGGTTGATTTTTCTCTTGGGGTTGAGGGAATGTGGACCTATTGATGAGTTTGGGGTCCTTTTGGCATGGTTGTGTCTAGAGGATAGCCTAATAAAAGCCTAAAAGCCAAGAAAAGCAACATTGCAAAAGTTGCTTAAAAGTTGCAAAAAGTTGCATGACAACTTTTCAAAGTTGTCATGCAACTTTTCCACCAAATTGGTCATAACCTTAGCTTAGCATTGGGAACCCTATCCTTGGCACACAAACCAAGGCAAAGACATTTTATATTGTTGCAAACCCTAAAATGATGAGGGAGATGTCAGATTGTATGGCCAAAAGAAAAACACCTTGAATGTGACTGTGTTTTTGTTGCCAGTCGGCACAAATGGAGCATTAAAGGATTGATAATGGATTGTTATGGAAACTAAACTGTGTTGAGAGTCTTGTATAGTGTTTATAATTTCATTTTGAGCATTTAGATTAGGTTTTGTTTTGTAGGTGTTGTGTGCTTTGTAAATAATTTTGTAGTTACCTCTTCATTGTCTAGTTTTGGACTGCTTTGTGAAAATGGGTTGGTAACTCCTATCCCCATTGTGGAAACACCATGAAACCATGGGGTATAGGAGTATAGACTCTGTATAGTATCTCAGAGGAAGCAGGGCCCTGGAGAATGTAGGAAAACCTTTCAAAAACCCACTCCTAGGCGAGATTGGTCTGTGCCTGGCTAGGAAGGGTCAAGGTTGCAGAGGTCTGTGAGAGCAAGGAAGGACAAGGAAGGAGGCACCCTTTGGAGGAGATGTAGGGGGGTGTGTGGAGAGTCATTGGTGAGAAGGAGGAGCTTCCACCAATCCAAAAAAGGTGGTGAAGACAGCAAACCAACTCTGTGACCCTGGGAGGCCTAAAAAACCCTTAAAAACCCTTAATTTCACCTAGGGCAGTGTACGGACACTTGGGGGCCCAAAACTAGGAAAATCCTTGAGCCTTTGATAAATGAATAGTAGTCCCTTTGGGAAGTTTTACAAGTTTTGGCATTGTTTGCAAGAGGAATCCCTAAAAGTCTGAAATGGAGGCCTAATAGGGGCTCATTCCTTGTAGCCTTATTTTGTAGGAAAAAAGCAAAATTGTGAAATCGGTAAGAAGAAGGAATGTCAAAACCTCTTGGGGGTACATGAGTGGTTGGAGATACATGTCAAAGACCTATCCTATCCTTGCTAGGACCTGAGAAGGTGTAGGAAGAGTTAAACCCTTATTAGCCTATGTAAGGGTTTTTTTTTAAGCCTGTGAGTAGGTGAGAGCTTAGGAGAAGAATCACATGTTGTTGGTGGGAGGATTGGGCAAGGTCAGGGGATCCCACAAGAAAGGGAAGACCTAGAGACCCTAGGGTGTGGTTGCAACACTTGGTGATCCAAGGAGAGGATCAAAGAGCATAGAATAGGCTAGTCTATCCCAAGTCCATTCCCATCATAAAGCAATAACAAGATAAATATAAAATCACAAACATGAATTCATACTCAAGAATGCTAAATACATGTAATTTGTTGCTCCTTGTAATCACTCTTTAATGCTTTAGAATGTGGATTGGTTTCTTCTTCTTATAACTTAACTTTATGAATGATAGAAGATGTTCTTTATATAACGTTCATATGCTATTTTTGAGTTTAGACCAACACAATAGGATTACGCATAAAAAATTAGAGTAGAATTCAAATTGTGAAGGTCGACACTTGCATTGACTATAGTTTTGGGGAATTTTGGCAGGACATGGGTGTTGGGCACCCTAGTCCTACCAAAATAGGACCTCCAAAAGGGATTCATGAATTTTTGTGTTTGTAAAGTTAGATCTAGTACTAATTGAAGTATTTAATGATAGTTAAATTATGTGATAAACAATTAAGATTTAAAACTAGAATAAGGACTGACTAGGCTTAAAGTGATCTACGAAAAGGCAAACTAAAGTAGGAACCCAAATAGAGTGTGACATTGTAAAGGGATTAAATTAATGAAATTATATTTAGCATCTACTTTAGTAGTAGTATGATCTTATGGTCATACTCATAATAAAGTATCTAGATAGAGAAACATAGAGAAGCTAAGAGGAATAAAAACTAGGGATCAAGGAGGCTCTCTCTTTGGAGGAAAGCGAGTCTTGGATGTAGGCCATGCAAGAGGAGATAAAGGAATTAAGATTTTTGTAACACTTGGGATATTGTAAGTTTTCCCAAATGAAGGAAGCCCTTTGGATGCAAGTGAGTATTTAAAAAGAAGTTTGGAGTAGATAGTCAATTTGAATGGTATAAGGCCAGATTGGTGGCCAAGGGCTGCTCCTAGAGAGAGGGAGTTGATTTTGGTGAAATTTTATCTCTTGTTGCAAAATTTACTTGTATTAGATTTTTATTGTCTATTATTTCCTCATGTGATTTTTGAGATAGAGCAAATGGATGTTAAAACTAGTTTCTTGCATGCAGAGCTTGAGCAGGAGATTTATATTCAACAACCTAATGGTTTTGTAGTGAAAGGGAAAGAACAATTGGTTTGTAGGTCAAATAGATCATTGTATAGTTTTAAATAGTAATCTAGGATGTGGTATAATCTAAGTTGGATACTTTTGTATTGAAGTTGGGTAATGTGAGGAGTGAGGAGTGAGGAAGATCATTGTGTATATAGTAAGGTAAGTGATGATTAGATACTAATTGTTGTCTTGCATGTTGATGGCATGTTTATTGGTAACAACAAGATGATGATAAGAGAACTCAAGGCTCAACTTTTTGGCACATTTGATATAAAGGACTCGGGGTTTGAAAAATATATTCTTAGGATACAGATCAATAGATATCAAATTCACAAAAAGTATTGGTTAATCTAGACTAAGTACGTTGATACTATTTTATCGAGGTTTAATTTCCATAACTATAAGCTAGTTAGTATTCCATTTCTGTTTGGTACTAAGTTGAGTTTATACATGTGTCCAAGTTTTGATGATGATATTGAGGATATTTATAAGGTTTTTTATGCTAGCGATGTTGGGATTTTGATATATGCAATAGTTTGTACTAGACCAAATATAAGGTATGCAATGAGAGTTCTGAGTAGGTTTAAGTCTAATCTTGGTAAAGAGTGTTCAAATTTTTTAAGTGAAGGTGTTTAGATGTTTTTGAGTTAACTTCTAATTATTGTTTGCTTTATCATGGTATTGATTATGTGGTTAAGTCAATGGAGATATAGGTATTTGTTGATGCAAATTGGGTAGGTGACTTAGACAATCAAAGGTTTACTAGTAGTTATGTATTTACTTTGTTTGGAGGAGTAGAGGTAGCTTACAATTGCTTTGTCCACCAAGTAGAAAATGGATACTAAAAATGCCTTTAAGAAGAAAATATGGTTACAAAAACCTCGTATTGGGATTATTTTATATTACAGGATTGTGAGGATCAAATGTGATAATCAGAGTACTATATGTTTGGCCAAGAATCCCATTTATCATTCTCTTACTAAGAATGTCGATTCTTAGTATCATTTTATGTGAGAGATGGTTGAGGATGGTAAGGTCTTGATAGAAAAGTATTATACTTTGGATAATGTTGTATATTTTCTTACAAAGCCAGTGATTGCCTAAAAGTGAACTCTTGGTGTAGGAAGTGTGAGAGTTGAGAAACACAACACCACAAGAGCCTAAAGATCTTCTGCAAGCTAAACAATCTGTTACAAGGAGAAGCAAGGAAGCAAAAATAATTGAAAATCAAAGAACATATAAAATATGCTCGAAAGATGAGAGCTCAATATTCACCAAAATGTGTAATGAGATAATGATACAAAGAAAAGAAAATTAACCACTAATAGGTCAAGAAACCCTAAAGGGAAAACCGTAGGCTTGCACATAATAATTAATAAAAGAATTAATTATTATGCACCTAATGTTAGCTTAAGTGTAAAAAGAGATAATATGGAACTTAAAGAATTAAAAAAATATTGTTTAATTAATCAAGTAAAGACCCAATTATTCTAACACCCCCCCTTAAGATAGACTTAGGGAGAAGCTAAAACCTAGAACAACTATTGAAAGCAGGAAAAATGGGTCCCGACAACAAGGCCTGATCAGGTACCCAAATACAATGAAATCTCTATGAAATGGAGACAAAGGAGAAAACCTAAAACTCCTCTCCAAAAAGAGATAAAAGAACATGCTGAAAGAAGAAGAAGAAGAAGAAGAAGGAAGGAAGGCCTCATAAAGACCCCCCAAGGACAACTTCCTTCACCCCAAGCATAGAGCGCAACTGAAGATAGCACAATGATGCAAAAGGTTTTGTGAAGATGTCTGCAACCTGCTCGGTAGTGGGAATGTACTCTAGAATGAGAGAACCATCCTGAATCAACTGGCGGATGAAATGCATGTGAAGCTCAATGTGCTTCATCTGCTAATGCTCTACCGGGTTGCAGGAAATATGAATATCACTTTGATTGTCACACCAAAGAATAGTGGGACTATCAGAAGGAAAACCAAACTCAGTCATCAACTGTCATAGCCATAAGGTCTCCTAACTGGCGAGCACAACAACACGATACTCAGCCTCTGTAGATGATAATGCATGAGTAGTAAGCTTCTTGCAAGACCATGTGATAGGACCAAAGCCAAGATAGAAAACAAAGCCAGAAGTAGACTTCCGATCAGTGACATCAGAAGCCCAATCTGAGTTAGTGTAGCCAACAATGTGAGGTTCCCCTAATGTGTAGTGAATTCAATGAGAACTAGAGCCCCGGATGTACCTCAAAATACATTTGGCAGCTTGCTTATGACTCTCATGAGGATCATAGGAGAATCGAGAGACAAGGCCAACCACAAAGGAAATATCAGGATGGGTGTGAGTCAGGTACAACAAACTACCAACCAATTGCCTGCAAAGTGTAGAATCTACTGAAGGAGTGGGACAAGAAGTAATCAAAACAACCCTTGACTAAAAAGGAGTGGGAGCAGGCTTGCAGTCAAGCATGCCAAAGTGTCGAAGCATGTCAAGAGCATACTTCTGTTGGTCAATGTAGATCCCATAATAAGATTGAATCACCCCAAGACCAAGGAAATAGTGCAGAAGACCAAGATCTGTCATCTCAAACTAGTCCATCAAGGCGTGCTGGGTATGCTGAATCATAGAGTATGAGCTACCTGTGATGAGGAGATCATCAACATATAGAACATGAATCAGGATCTCACCCTCAAGAAGATGAATGTACACTGTGTGATCAAAATGACTGTGGGTGAACCTAGTGGAGAGCAAGAAAGAATCCATCTTTTCATACCAAGCCCGAGGGGCCTGTTTGAGACCATACAATGAATGTTGAACCCTGCAAACCAAAGAACTGTCCTGCACAAATCCTTGAGGCTTCTCCATGTAGATTTCCTCCTGTAGGTCTCCATGCAAGAAGGAACTCTTCACATCCATCTGAAAAATGGGCCATCCCCTAGAAGCTGCAAGAGATGGTACAAAGTGAATAGAGTTCATCTTGGTGACATGGGAAAAAGTCTCAGAGTAATCAACACCCTCAACTTGTGAGAAACCCTTCACAATAAGACATGCTTTGTACTTATCAATGGAACCATCAACAATATACTTAGTGCGATACAACCAATGACACCTAACCATCTTTTTGCCCCTAAGAAGAGGACAAAGATCCCAAGTATGATTCCTCATCAAAGAAGAATACTCCTCCTCCATAGAACAATCCCACTCAGGGTGTCCTCTAGCCTCTAAATTTTTTTGAGGATCATTTGAAATAGCATGACTCAAGAGACTAGAACCCACAATATGAGAATGGGTGCGATGAGTATCTGAAGGATCACTGGCCATAGGACTTGCCGCCTCAACAGTAAGGAGAGCCCACTTGGGCATCTGCGGTGGAGTAGGTGGAGGTGGGGATGGTGGATCATCAACACCATTATCAAAATCATCCTCAAAAAGATCCTAAAGAGATGTAGTGGAAGGAGTAGGCAGAGGAGTAGACATTGGAGTTGGAGTATCTACTATGGGAAGGCACTCATCAAACTGAACATCCCATCGAAACATGACCTCTTTGGAATTAGGATCAAATAACCCACACGCCTTAAGATCCTCACAGTAGCCAACAAAAATGAGTGGTCAGCTCTTCCGCTCCATGGATTTCCTCTAAGCATCAGGAATAAAAGCCCATGCCTGACTGCCAAACACTCGAAAAAAAGAAACATCAGGCTTGTCATGAGACCAAGCCTCCTTAGGAGTCATATGTCAAATCGGCTTGTGAGGCATCCAATTCTGAATATAGTTGGCACAATTGATTGCTTCAGCCCAAAAAGATGAATCCATGGACCTAGACTAAATCATACAATTCACCATCTCTCGTAAAGTTTTGTTCTTGCACCCAGTGACACCATTGTGCTAAGGGGTGTAGGGAATAGTAAACTGATGTTGCAAACCATGCTTAGTGAAAAAATCTTTGAAAGCTTGATTCACATACTCCCCCCATTATCTGTACGTATCCACCGAATATAACAATCAAACTGTTTCTCTACAAATGTCTTGAAGATTCGAAATGAATCAAAGACATCAGACTTGTACTTAAGAAAGTACACCCATGTGCGTCTAGAGAAGTCATCAATAAAAGTGAGTACATACTTGGCCCCAGAAAAAGAAGGAGTGGGAAATGACATGAGATCATTTTGAATCAACTCCAAGGGTGCCAAAGCACGAGAGACTCTTCCCTTTGGAAAGGGATCTTTGTGATGCTTACCAAGCACACAACTATGACAAACACCATCAATGTAAGAAATCTGTGGGAACCCAAGAACAAGTGCCTGTGTACTCATCTATAATTGACATGGCCCAAGCGCTCATGCCAAAACTGACTCACTGAATCTACATTTACTATAAGAGAGGAACCTGTAACCAAAGGGGGATCAAATTTATCAAATCTGTAAAGACGAGATGCAGTATCAACACTCCCAGTAGCAACAACCAAATCAGGGTCATGGAGTTCCCGAATAACCATATCATGTGGTGAGAACTCAACTGTCTTACTAGAGCCAGAGTGGCAAATCTGATAAATGGACAAGAGGTTCATCGAGATGTCAGGGACAACCAGAACATCCTATAGAGTACCCCCATCCATTGAGGTAGAACCTAAACCCAAGACAGAAAGCTGAATTGGGTCACCCACTACAATCTGTGAAGTACCACAAGAGGCAAGAGAAGTAACCAACTACTAAGTGTGAGTCATATGGTGAGAAGCACCAGAATCAAGAATCCATGTGGACCCATAGGTCGAAGCTCGAGCAGTGAGAGCATGACCTTTCCCTATGGAAGGAGAAGATGCTTGAGGTGAGGAGATGTGATGCTGCTGCATGGCTTCCTCTAAAGCCTCTAATCATTTCCAACACCTGGAAACTAGATGTCCTTCCTTGCCACAAAAACTGCAAGTATCTCCTGATTTCTTCTTAGTCTTGGAGGAAGACTCACCAGATTGCAAAGATTTCCCTTGTTTTGAAGGAAATGGAGGTTTAGAACAAGATTTAGGAGGTGGCTTGGAGGAAGAATCATTGACTGCAAAATTCTTCTTGGGCTTCAGTTTGTGCTTTTGCTTCTCCTTAGAGGACTGAGAAACCAATGCTTTGTTCCTGGAGCCTGAGAGCTTATCCAACTGAGAAAGATGAGACTGATCATGAGACAAACTCTCACAAAAGACATCAAAGGTAGGCATGTTGAAATGAGCACCCAAGCCATCCATGGTGGAGTAGAAAGTAGAGGGAAAAAACTGAAAATGACCCCAAAGCTTTGAAAGAATCAAGTGAATGCACTCTATGTCTGTCTTGATCTTGCCACATCCCTGAAGAACAGATCTGGTAGTTTTGAACTTGTTCAAAAAATCCTCAATGGTGGGAAATGAATCAGGTGACAAAGAAACCAACTCTACCTCAATCTGTATTGCCTGAATCTCATTAACCCTCCCGAAGTGAGAATCAAACTTCAACCACATAGCCCGAGGAGTAATAAACTCATCAAGGCGAAATAGAAGACTATCAGAGACATGCAAAAAGAGAAAACCCATATCCTCATCCATCTTGTTTCTGTGTTGAAGAAGCTCATAAGGATGTTGCAGTACAGGTTGAACCTCATCCAAACAAGACCACAACCCTCATGCCTAGAGAAGCCTCATGATGTAGATTTTCCAGGTGTGATAGTTGTGTGAAGTCAACAACTCAACTAAAGGATCTACCATGAAAACAAAACTCTGCACCTGCACCTGCTTGTTGGTTTTTTTTTATTATGCGATCTTTCAGATTAGACAGAAGATGTAGAAGGGTTTGTTTCTTTTGAGAGTTTTGGTGTTCTCAATTTCTGATATAAATGACAAAAAGCGAGAAGAAACACCTCCCACAATAGATAAACCCAAACCCTAGTACATACTGATGAGAAGGAAGTAGTGCATAAGCAAAAAAAATTCAAACTGATATCTCATGTACCTGATTAAAATTATGAGAAAAAATATCAAAAATCTGATTAGAGCATGCTGAGAGATTTCCAACGCCTATTTGTTTTTGAAAAATGGAGTCCGTTTGCCCATTCTACGGTCCCGGAAGTGTAGAAAAGAGGCTCAACTTTGACTGGAAAAAAGTATAGTCAAATAGAAGATTCAAGAAAAAAATTCAACACTATGAGATCCATCGTGGAATAAGCTTTCTAGTGCTTATTTGTTTTCCAAAAAATGACTCCGGATGCTCAAGATATGGCCAAAACACGAACCCCCTTCAAAAAGGCAAGAGGGTGGAGGTCCGACAGAGGAGCCAGAAGGAGGTAGCGCACGAGCAGCGCTCCGATGGCACTCCGGAGGTGCTTCAGAGAGGAGTGATGAAGTGGTGGGCGCTAGAGGAGGAGGCCGGGTGGAGCGATGGCGGCGGGCTGGGTCGGGTGGCGGCGGAGGTGGCCGCGTGGCGGGCTGGGCTGGGCGGTGGCGGCGAGCCAACGGAAGCCGGCAGGGCAATGCCTACGGGAGTTGGAGAGTGGGGTCAGCAAGGGTTGGGGCCGGTGGGGGCCGGACTGACAGGTCTGGTTAGCCGTATGACGATTGGACTGTCAGGTCCGAAACCCTACACAAACAAACCCCCAAAAAATATTTTTTTGAAAACCTTTGCCTTTTTCGCCTTTTTTTTTGACTTTTTGATTTTTTTGATGATATTTAAAAAAAATCAAAATTTTGACTTGCATGCCGTAAAAAGGCAAAAAAAAATAAAATTGATTTTTTTGTCGATTTGCGTGCCAAGGTTGTATGATTGGTTTTGGAGAAAAATTACCCCCAGATGCTCAAGAGTTAAAACTAGGCAAGTTTTATATGAATATGGGGGTTTTTGGGCCTTCTGAGCATGATGGTGAGGTCCATTTAGGCCCAAAGTGCTCAGAAAAAGAGGCCTATCCCTAAGTACAAAAAAAACTTCCTGAAACTCCAGATCTGCTTCCAATGCAAAAATTCTCAAAACAAGAACAAATAGCTGCAGATCTAAAGCTCTGATACCATGTGAGAGTTGAGAAAAACAACACCACAGGAGCCTAAAGATCTTCTGCAAGCTAAATAATCTGTTACAAGGAGAAGCAAGGAAGCAAAAATAACTGAAAATCAAAGAACATAGAAAATATGCTCAAAAGATGAGAGCTCAATATTTACCAAAATGTGTAATGAGATAATGATACAAAGAAAAGAAAATTAACCTCTAATAGGTCAAGAAACCCTAAAAGGGAAAACCCTAGGGTTGTAGATAATAAATAATAAAATAATTAATTATTATGCACCTAATGTTAGCTTAAGTGTAAATAAAGATAATAGGGAACTTAAAGAATTAAAAAAATATTGTTTAATTAATCAAGTAAAGACCCAATTACTCTAACAGGAAGGCCATGAGCCTTGATTATTATACTTAATTTTATCTTTATGCATCCCTTGAATGTAATTGAAATATAAAATGTCAAGTGGGATAATGATAGGATAAGGTGATACTCAACTTTTAATCCTAAGCTATTCACATGTCTCCATGTTCCTTGGAAAGTGTTCCCTAAGACATGTGAGAAAATATTAAATATTTCTACTTTATGGCTATTTGTAATTGCATTTTAAAGACGTGAACATGAAGAGGTGATAAAAAATAATTTAAAATGGATAAAATTTTCTCTTTCACATGTCTATATTAAGACACAAAGGGTCATGCATAAGGATACTAATTTTGGAGGAGAAAAGGTCTCCATTTGGGGATCTAAATAGTCACTGGGAGTTACGAAGCATGTAGAATGTCTAAAGTCTAAGTGGATTTAGGTTTGGCACCCAAAGAGAAGTCACTCAAATAAATTTTTATTATTCTATTATGTCTATTGGCTATTAATTATCTAAGGTGTGGGTTTTTGCAAGTGGTTTTGGCCCCTTGTTTTGGGAAAACAACAATGGTTTTTCCTCTCCTTTTTAGCTATAATTTGGAGCCAAGGAATAGTTGTTTTATCATAATTTCCTTGAGGTTTCCACGTAGTTCTAGGATTATTTGGATAAGTGAAGTGAAGTATATTAGTTTTTATAGTCTCTCTTTTGAAGATTAATAATATACTTGCCCTCGTTCTTTGGTGGAGTTTTTTCTTGAAAGGGTTTCTTCACATGAATTTGGTGTCTCTTTTGGTATGATTGATTTTATATTTATGTTGAATGGTGCAATCACATGTTCATTTCAGATCATTTAGTTTCAGATTTGGTAGTGTTTGAACTTATAATTACATAAGAAAGATAATATTGAAAGCTTTGTTCACCTTGTTTCTCAAGATTCATCAAGTCCCCTCTTTGTTGCTAAAGGTTGTCCAATTGAGTGACTCATTTTGACAAGATAAACAAAGAAAGGGATTTTGGTATAGTTAGGGTTTAGCAATTCCACACAAATCAACTCAATTTAAAGAAAAAACTAGATTGTACTATTAAAAAATGATCACAAAAATAAAATTTTATAATATAAAATTAAAAAAATATCATAAAATAATGGAAGTAATGTAGGAAGTGAGTGAAGGTGTTAGGGTTTTAAGGGGACATGGAGTAGAAGATAATTTTTTAGAGGAGGATGGTGACCTAGTTGTGGATGGGTTTACTGGTGCTAGGGGTTTTGTTGGTTCTGGTTTCTTTGTTGTAGGTGATTGTGGGCTTCCATGGCCATTTTTGTGCCCTTCCCTTGGTGCGAGTGTGTGGTGTAGAGGATCCTCCTTGTTCGGAGTTCTTTGGCTATCATATGCTTGACCCAGTTATAGATTTTGGCTTATGCTTCCTTTGATTTGGTTCCTTGTCGGTGACTCAAGAAATTCCTTTTGGTGTTTTGTTGCCTTGCTCTATAGTGTAGTTTGTAGATCTTGCCTACACAGGGTGTCCTAACCCCTATTATTTTTGTTTGGCCTTTGGATCTAGGGATTTTTTTTTCCCTTTTCCATGTTGCTTTTTTTTGTCTTTGACCATATTGTGGAGGTTGAATGGCTGGTTGTTTGCATAGGCGCGTCTGTTAGGTTTGGCCATAAAGACTATGGTGGGGCTACTTTCAACCCCTATTTCCTCTTTGTATCTTCTGGCTTCTCTCTCTCTAGGTGGTTACCCCCCTCATGCCTTGGCATCCTAGGGGTTTCTTGCTACTCCTCTTTCAAATGTGGTTGGTTGTGTTGCTCAGCCATATTTTGTTGCAATCTTGGTGGGGATTGTGTTGACAAAGACCTTATGGGTTTTGTGGGTGTATCTACCACTTTGCAAGGGGTTTTTGTTAAGAATGAGTTGGGATACATTAGTTGGTTGGAGGTGGGTGTTTTGCATGGTTTTGGTCTAAAGGGGGCTTCCTCTCCTATGTTCTCTTCTACATTTCCTATAGAAGTGAATTCTATAATGGACAACAATATTGTTGATCCTATAGAGGTGGTTACTAAGATTAAAGTTGACCCTGTTGTGGTAGAATTTGTGCTCAACCTTTCCCATAGTTCTATTGAGGTGCACTATTTGGGGGTTTCTTCTTGTCAATGGTTTTTGGATGCCAATCAAAACCCGATGGTTATGATTGTTCTTGTATTTTATTTGTTCTTTCTTTTCTCTATACAAATTGTTTGAAGGTATTGTAAGAAGGTTAATCAAATCCCTTCGAAAACCTTTTGTTAGGGTGTTAATTAGATCTTTGACTATTTTCTCTCAAGCTCGAGGTATCTATTGTTCTGTGAGTGTTATTGTTTGTAGTGGTTTTTTTTATAAAAGGTTTTATGGTGCCTTCCAGAACCCATTGATACATGCCTTTGTTGTGCTTCTTTCCAACCTAAGGTGGTTCTGATATTAGGTTCTAGGGTCCTCTGGAAAACCTACAAGTCCTATTTGAGGTGACATAATTGCACATCTCACTAGTTCATTGCTTTGGTCAAAAGCTTCTTGTTGTAAAAAATGTGTGTCTTTTTTGGATTTTGGTCATCTCATTGCTTGTCAGAGCCCTCTCTTCTTCCTATTGGCTAATACATGTAAGGGTTTGAGCCCTATCAAATTAAATTAAGATAGAGATGAAAACATACACACTAGTTCACAATAGCCACAATTTTAACATAAACTTTGAGGAGAGTTCAATTCACTAGAAAATTCTGATTCTAATTGGAAGTGTGTTCAATAAAATAGTTTTGGCTATGTATTTATTTTCTTTAAACAACCAAATATCTATCCATAACCAATCATTTCACCATTACTTCTTGTGTTCTCAAACTATAACATCGTATATTTCACCTTGTGAAGTTCCATGCTCCATGAGTGCCTTCACTTTAAGTTGATTGGAGATATTTATTTAGCCATCTACCCGTTCAACTAGTGTGTCTTGCCTTGTCACCATCTTCTTTGTCCTTTAGTGCAATCATGATGGTTGCACGAGTTATAGATGAACATACACCACAAAGACATATGCGTCTCGCACTTTCATCCCACAAATATGGAGACTATAGGTGGCCATTGGAGCATTATGCCTGTAATTATTGGCAGTGTAATTCTTCCCTTTGCGACCACCAACGCCAAGATTTTTCTCTGGGGACTATATCTTGCTTGTTCAAGATTCATTGTGGCCTCTTCTACTTCTTTTGAGGTTTTTACAATGATTCTTAACTTCTTCTAACATCCTTCAATCACATTCTCACATGCTACACTTCTCTTCTTCTTTTCCTTGGGGTTTTTGGTCACTTCGATTTCACTCTACCATTGAATATCATCTCCATTATTGTATCTCTTTGTCTTTGAGATTTGTATTCTCATCTTCACTCTAGTAGGATTCCACTTCATTTTTGCTGAAGGGGAGTTTCTACTCCCTTGTTTATCATAGTTTTATCATCTTGTCTCCATTAGCATATCAAGTTTATCATTTGTTGCATTGTATCTCCCTTATCATTTTGAATTTTATCTATTATCTTGGCTATCCATGGAGGTGAAAGCACCAAAGTAGGGTGTGACTGTGACATGCCTCTAAACACAACCCCACCATTCTCATATTTCTAGTTTGTGTGCATTTTATTAGAGACTTCATTCATGAACCTTCTATAAAGTTTCTTCTATTCCTTTCCTTTGTCAATTATTTCCTATTTTATAGTTAGTTATCTTCTTGTTATCATCGTTATCATATTAAAATCTATGTTCTGGTCGATTCTTTATTTTTCGGTATAGTCTTTGTACTCTGTTAGGAAAGGAGGTATGCATATCGTGTTGCCATCCACAACCTGCATGCATGTCCTAGACAAAGAGCTAATAGAGCTCACTAGATGACCTTGTTGGCTTGTACTTTCAGATTCTGCAATCAAAACATTTTAATTATTTCCTGTGATTCAACTATTTAGTAAATTTTTCTTATAGGTTTAAAGGTAGCTTGATGCTTGTGTCTCCTTGTCTCACCAAAGCACCAATTTAGTGAGGTAGAGTTGGCCATTTCACTCTTTTGGGTTCCATCGCCTTGGGGGTGTCAAACTTCCTTCTCTACATTTTTGTGAACCCGATCTGTGAACTATTTGAACTAATATTTGTGTGTGTTTGTGTGTTTAATCGATTTTAAATTGATTTGAAGTAAAAGTAAAAAAACTTGTAATTTTTTTTTCTTAATTGAACAAGTGTGGTATTTTGTTTCGAGTATCTTTGTTGCATACTCATGGAGTGGTCAAAGTATTGTGGAGCTTGTCCATGAGATTTGTGACCTAGATTACCTATGAGGTTGTTGTGAGGAGGATGTCTAGACCAAGTATCCCTCCAAATTTTTATAGTCCTACTCGGTTTGGCCTGATGTTCTTGGGTAAAATCAACATAAATGATCCTTTCATTCCCCATCAACTCATGGGGATAATCACAAGCTTCTCTTCTATATCTGGTTTACAAAATAATACCTTTGTATTTAATAGTCACCCAAGGTCTCCTCTTGCCATTGATAATGATTACACAATAACAATTTAGTTTGAACGAATCCAATAATTGGAGGAGAACATGAGAGATTTTGAAGGGTTCTTAAATCAAGAGGAATGTTGTAAACACTTTAAGAGACATGTTGATCTCTAATAGAAAAGGTCTAGAGGTGTTGAGGGTACTATCCAAGATTGTTTAATCTCATGCCCCCCTTGCTAATTCTCATACTCAGTATAATAGGTCTGATGCCATGGGTCCTCGAATTGATGTCGCCATTCTTGGAGCGTTAGTACATATGATAGGTGGAGGGAAAACTATCTCAAGCATTAATATTTCTTAGAATCCCTTAGGTTATACAAGCTTATCTAGTAGCTCTACCACAATCTCTTTTGCTACTCATACTAATTTTATCAGTGCTGGTGTGAGTGCTAGTAATACCCCTAGTGGTGACATTGGTATTGGTGGAGGTGGTTTTCATGGTCCTCACACATCTAGTTATATGCACATCCCACCTCCACCTCATCCACCTTCTAGTTTTTTTTGAACATAATTTTACAAAATATGGGATAACTGCAACAATAGCTCACTAATCTTGCAACCCCCTTTGGCCAGTCTTAATTTCTTTCTTACTATTGCAAGAGCCCACTTGATCTCAACATCTTGAACACCATCCTTCCCTAGGGGGTTGAGGTGTTTAATTTAGATCAATTTAATGACGAAGGGGATCTTTTAAACATGCATGTTGACTCTTTCATGACCATGTGTAGCGACTATCATAGTTTGGATCTTGTTTTGTTCAAAATATTCTCTTTGTCCCTTAAGGAGACCATCTTGGAATTGTACATTTCTTTACCAGATCACTCTATTAAAAAATATGACCAATTCATGGGTTTGTTTCTAAAATGGTTCTAGGAAAACATTGGAAGCAGGGTCACCATAGCTGACCTTGATCACTGTAAGTAGAAGTTGAATAAAATGGTTTGAGATTTCATCTCTAGATACCAATCTATCTCTACCAGAATTCCCTTTTCCCTGTCGAATAGTGACTTGAAAACAATGTTTATAAAAAATATACATCCAAAATTGAGAGAAAAGTTGTCGCCTAATTGTTATTAGAATTTTTTCAATTTGTGTTCTGCACTCATTGACTATTAGCACATGATGTTTCAGTTTGGGGAGTCCGTCTCAAACTCCTGTGTTGGTGCTTTTGGGGGTATGTCTTCATCATAAAGGTTCTAAAAAAACAAAGTTGTGGCTAATATTGTTACTGTACCTCAGGTAACTGAGAGACCTACACCAGACTTATAGTGAAATTGAGTCTTTACTAAGCTAAACGATTCCTACCTGAGCATAATGCAAAGGTTATTTAAAGATAATTTGATAACCCTTCCTAAGATCAGACCTCTATCTAACAATAGACCATACCCATGATGGTATAAGGGTTCCAAATCATTGTGTACTTAGACATGACATTGAGTGTTGCATTCATATTAGACATCTTATATAAGACCACATAGACAGTGGTGGTATTTAGGCTAGTGAGAGAAAGCTAAAAACTAACAAGTTTGTTGACAAGATGAATAGCGAGTTGCATATTTATACAGATCCTAAATAGATGGTTAGTATGTAAATATGGTTACTATTTTTCTGATCTCACCTCCTAAATAGACAAAAAAAACTAATGATATATCTTTCATGCCTCTAGAAGTCCCTTATTGAGGAGAGTTTACTCCATACGTCCTTAACAAGGTAAATGGTTGGACCATTATTGGTGAAATGGTTGATCCATCATGTAGAGTTGATGTTATCATAGAGGAGATCTTATTTGTTAATGGTTGACATAGGTCAAGAATAGATGAGTATCATGCTATTCTTTGCATGCATGCCGAGCTATCTCTTCCTCCTTTAGGAAACATCACCTTGATGGTCCTGGTAGGACCCAAGGTGGTGTTGAATACATTTGTTATCATTCCTGAGTCATACTTGTTATGTGTTAAGCTAGGTATTCACTAGCTAATAGCCATGGGAGAAACTCCGCTGTTCATGCATAAGTGTTTGAAGTTTCTTCATGAGGGTTCAATGCATATTATCTAGGATATTGGATACTGACCACTAGTAGCCCATGGGGATTTTTTGTTGGATTATTTTTGGCTAGCTCTAATTAGACCTATAGTTCTTATGGCGATTTCATGTATAAAGCCTATTATTAGTATAAAAAGGGGTATTTGGCTCATAAGCTACTTTAGCCTAGGTATTCATTTCCTCCTCCCACATCTATTTCCACCTTGTCTTCCTTGCCTGCTCCTATACTACAACAGGTTGTGCCTTTTACCCCTTCTTCATCTAGGATTAAGGATAGACCCATTCCTTAGGATCGATCTCCTTGTCTGCCAAGGACTATGCAACCCATAGTGGTGTCTCCTATTCCTACGGTTGTGCCTATCATAGATAAGGGAAAGCCATCTATGCTTCCTATGTCTAAGGCCCGTTGTCCATTTGAGTTTCCTATCATCGCTAATATATCTCGTTCACATAGGTATAATATAGATAGGCATTTTCCTCATACTAGTCCCTCTCCCTTGGTTTCTATGTCACAGCCTCCAAGGATATCTCTTGTTCCTCCTATTTCCCCTAAGGCAAAATGAGGAAAGGTCTATGTGGTTGTATCTATAGGGACTGTTATAGTGGCACCTCCCACCTCATCGACTGGGCCTCCTTCTTTGTTAGCAATGATGACTAAGACTTGTACTATGGAGCATAATGGCACCAGGCCTTCTCAGGTTTCCATTCTTGGTCCACAGTTTCATTGGAAACAACTTGCGTGTGAACATAAGCACTGCCATAGGAAATGGCCCAAGACTACAAGGCTTCCTTTAAGGTTGAGGGTAAATCATCGATGTCCACTCCTACCTTTGGTGTGCTTTCTCTTATTGCTTCAAATGTTAGCTCTATATCTACATCTTCCTCATGTTCTATGTTACTCCTTGCTAGTCCAAGGACCACTAGTGAGCCTTTCCCTAAATAGGTACAAGTCTTCATTGCTCCTTCCTTGGAGCCTCCTCTCATCACCTCTTTGCCTTATATCCCTGCCTTTTTCCAACCCGTTTAAATATAGCATACATAGGTGGTGTTTAGTGCAACCTTGTTCTATCCTCTCACTATGCATTGGCTTCTTCATTATACTTTTCTTGAAATCCTTTAACCAATTATGGTTGATAGTAGGCCTGCACCTTTTTGTAGCTTAAGCACAAGTTTGAGAAGGGCCTCGCTCCAGAGTTTTGTCATAAAAAATTAGCTCCAATGACTTTAGTGCCTATTTCAATGATTGTTTCTTTGTCTACATTTATTTATTTTGTCAAGAAGATTCCACCTTCTCTGGAGTATGTCTCTGCTTCTCTTCAAAGAGTCGATGGTGTAGAACCTATTTCATCACCTCGGGCAGAGTCACCTGCATCTTCTATTGAGGGACATTTTTTTGACTCTTTAAGGGATTATCTTGGTTTTGTCTATGATCTTCACATGATCATTGAATCTTGCCTCTAAGGAGTTTTTAGATGATAATGTGGATGTTGCATCGTCCCCGACTCTTGTTGTTGGCATCGTGCTTAATGCTTCCCTCATGGTTGTCACTCTTCTATCTCAACCTCCCTCCTCATATGATCAAGATTGGGAGGATGATGACCTATTGGAAAAAAAAACTTGTAGGATAATACCTCTTTTTCTCTATCTTATAGTTTAGGGTGTTCCTGTATGTGTTCCCCCATTCTTGCTTTGTATGTTTTGTGCCCCCTGAAAGACCCAAGTTACTCTGTTGATACTTGAAAAAATGGGTTTATGTCTATTTTTTATGTTTTTGTTCTTTCTTGGAGGACCCAAGTCACTTTATAGGTGCTTAGAAATATTATCTGTTGCAAACCTTCCTCTATTTTTCAATCGCCCTTCTTATATTTATCGTGTCATGATTTTCAATATTGAGGATGATGCACATTATTGGTGGCATTTAGGCTCTCTTCCATTTTGACCCATTTTTTTTTTTAATTTTATCTTTTTCTTCACGTTCCTTATTCATGTGATTCAAAAATTTGGAACTATGATGTGCAACTCATATGCACCTATGCATTATCTATTTTACATGCTGCGAGTTCTTCTGATATCGAATAATTGAATTCCCCTATACCCTTGTGTTTGTTGATGTTGTGGGCATCATGTTTCATCTATTTTAGGGTGGAATTCTATAGAAACATCTCATTATGTTAACGTGACACAATATCTCTTCTCTTTAAAATGACATGCACTTACGTATGTTATTATAAGGGGGCTATCATGTCTGCATTTCTACATTCTGTATTGTCATATTTGCATCCATGATTATCATTTTATCTTAGAAATAAATAATGATATTTCTTTTTGAAATATCTCTGCATCTAGTTATATTATTTAATGCCTTTGTGGGGGCTAAACCACTTGATCTATTATCACCTTGTCATATGGCTATTTATCATAACATAACTTTCTACCCATATTGGAGAAATATTTTGTCTTAGTGATCACTATCCGATTATCTCAATATATGATCATATTTTTGTATCAAAATTTTCTGCAATTTTTGCTTTTTCATCTAACGTGTTTGTGATGAAATAGCCTCATAGTATCTCACAAAGGCTTGGGTCTCTTCCTTGGGGGCAACTACACATAGTTAAAGGATTTTGCTTCCCCTTCATATCTCGGTAAAATATTTTCTAACCCTATCTCACTACTTTAGCTTGCATCTCTTGATAAGGATATGCTCGCTAAAGTGGGGGGAATATGTAATGTTGTAAATTGCACCTTGTACAATTCCATGCCACATGAGGACCTTCTCTTTAAGTTGATTGGAGATATTTCTTGGCCCTCTGCCTACTCAACTAGTGTGTCTTGCCTTGTCACCATATTTCTTGTCCTATGGTTCAATCTTGATGGCTATAAGAGTCGTAAATGAATGTCTGTCATGGAGATGCCTGCATGTCGTGCTTTTGTCCCATGACTTTTTAGACTGTAGGTAACCATTGTAACATTATGCCTACAATCCTTGAAAGTTTAACACCTTCCTCTGTGACCACCGATGTCAGGATTCTTCTCTGGGGCTTATATCTTGCTTGTCTTTGGAGCCTATATCTTGCTTGTTTAAGCTTCATTGTGGCCTATCCTTAGATGACATTATCACATGCTACATGTATCTACTTCTTTTCCTTGGGGTTTTTGGTCACTTGGATTTTTGTCTACCATCATGTCATCTCCATTGTTGCAGCTCTATGTATTTGAGGGTTGTATGCCCATCTTCACTCTAGCAGGCTTTTGCTTCATTATTGTTGAAGGGGAGATTCTTATCTCTTGTTTATCATAGTTTTATCATCTTATCTCCATTAGCATATCAAGTTTATAATTTGTTGCATTGTATCTCTCTTATGATTTTGGATTAAATTATCTATTGTCTCAACTATTTGTGGAGTTGAAAACATCAAAGTAGGGTGTGACTATGGTAGGCCTCTAAACAAAGCCCCAACATTATGATATTTTTAGTTTGTGTGTAGGTTATTGGAGCCTATTCATGTTTACAAGAGACTTCATTCGTGGATCCTCTATAAAGTCTTTATATTCCTTTCCTTTATCACTTATTTCCTATTTTATATTTAGTTATCTTCTTGTTATCATTGTTATCACATTAAAATCCAAGTTCGGGTCAATTTTGTGTTTTCTGGTATGGTCTTTGTACTATGTCCATACGAGACATATGCACGCCACACTGTCATCCACCACTCGTATCCAGATACTAGACAGAGAGCTAATAGAGCTCACCAAATGACCTTGTTGGCCCACACTTTTAGATTCTGCAATCAAAACATTTTTATCATTTCATGTGCTTCAACTATTTAGTAAATTTCGCTTATAGGATTAGATAGCTTGTTTCTTGTGTCTCTTTGGCTCACTAGAGCACCAGTTTAGTGAGGTAGAGTTAGCCAATTTGCTCCTTTGGGTTCCATCACCTTGAGGGTGTTGAATTTACTCCTCTATACAAACACTGAGTCTAGAACTAGCCATTCTCAACTTTGAATGTGAGTTGTTGATTGACATATCATGGCAAGATCAACAAATTAAGAGTGGTCAACACCAAATTAAGAATCCTTTGCACAATCTAAAAGATTTAAACCAATCAAAATCATTCAACTAGGAAAATTTTTACATCATTCCATAGAATCAACACCAAATGTCACAATTGAATTTGGGACCTATCGTTCTAATACCACAGGACCATGCTACACTTCTCTTCACTTAATAGACCTTGGGGAGGGCACTCCACATTGAAAGATCCCATGATAGTGCACAACCAAATAGACTCTAATATTTTTGACATTATGGGGCCTTGCAACCAATCAGGTGATGTTGAATCAAACACAATGTTTATGCTTCCCATAAGAATATGGGGTTTTCTACATAGTTGGCAACATTGCGCAAGACCACAACTCTGACGAAGTATAAATATCTAGATCCTATAGGCACACACTGGTTGTTGATTTTATTTCTTAACAAATAGGTCTCTAGGACTTAAGGAAAATTAAAACAAAATTCCTAGGTCAACTAGTTATCAGGCAAAGGGGCCAGTACGACTGATTCTTGACACTTGAAGTTGTAACTTAAAAATAGAGTGATTATACACACAAGGTCAACAACGAGACATAATGTAGGGTTTAACGCTTGATTAAAATATTGTTAGGACATGGGTTTCCATACTTAGGCATTTTTCTTAAGGCTTGACAAAGTAGAGAGCCCCAAAAATAGGAAGGGTTCTACCAAGTGCAAAATATGCATAGTATGATGTAATGTTGATATGAACTAATTTTTCTCTCTATAGTTGTATCATGAATTCTCTTGGATCTAGAAAGGTAATTTTGAACTAGGGTGCATCTTTAAATAGACCATCTTAACATGTAAATGAAATAATTTATTATGTAGTTGACTTATAATGGCTAGTAGAAAAGGGGAAGCTTGGGCACAAATTAAAATTTAAAATTTAAGTTTATTGGGTTTAAATTTGAGTGTTTGGGATTCATCAAGCTCAATTCCATACTCACAAATTCAAATCAAGGTTACAAATAAAGAATAGTATATATTTGGTCCAAAGTCTTCAAACGTGTAGAGAGAGAACGAGGTTAGGATAAAGTTATTTTCCAACTTCAATGCAATAATATGCCAACTTACACATTAATCAATCAATTGAAAAACCTTTGTCAAAATAGACTGAAAATGAAATTACACATTAATCAATAGATTGAAAAACCGTTGTCAAAATAGACTGAAAATGAAATGAAGAAAACTTATTAAACTGTATTTACAAATTGATAATTATTTTATACATAATTTTTTCACCTAAATCCTATGCAATATAATGTATAATTAAATTATTCACAAAGATAAAAAGTAATATTATAAATGATACATGTCAAACCAGAATAAAAATACAAATTTTATTCCTATGGATGGTAGAATCAACTAAAAGATTAATAATAAATATTATTTTAATATTTACATGTTTAGTAGACCAATCGATCAACATAACCCTTTCTTTTCGCAAGTAATGGAATATAGTCTGGCAAGAACACCAACAAGAGCAGAGTTTATGTATGTTGTAGGTTCAAGCATGCTTGATTGAGACCTAATATCTGTAAAGTGGTCATTTCTATCTGGTCCTCCCACTATTGCTCCTGTCAATAAATTTGGATTGGAAGCATTTCTATTGAACCAATGGTTGAAACCATCACCACATGAGATCTTTTGTGGGTGATGGTGAATAGAAACTATAGATGCTCCTCTGTGATGTGCTTCCCCTGGATATTTGTTACTATATCCTACCATGTATGATATATTCAAAGGATTCCTTCCTAATAAATAATCTACCTGCAGAAATTAAATAAGATTCTAAAGTTAGAATTGATTTCATTATTATAAATGAATACCCTTATCACATATTTTATAAGACATTTTGACAATCAATTACCTGTATCTTTACAAAATTCATTACATGGACTTCTTTGAATTTAATGTTACCACAAGAAATTGTTTGGTTATTGGCATATAGTAAGTCACTATAAACTGTCAGTAAAAGGGAGGCACTAGTAACATATTGAGTATTTGCACCATCTCTAATGTACATCAATCCTCCTGTAACAAGATTCAGGTTATATTATTTTAGTTTTAGAACGTAATTGAATTTTGTTATGATTGGGAGTTCAATTATAATTTATAAATAACTTGAGCTAACCTGGTGTCCTATGAACTGATCGAATTGGACTTTGTGGAAGAAGTGAACAGATGAAACTTTCGGCATGGCTTCTGTAGCCTGAAAATTGAGAATCGCCTTGGAAATACAACTAATTGATTGAAATGGTTATTGAATTAGAAAAAGTATTTGTGAAATGAAGAATAGATTTAAGATGGGATTTTAAATACTTTTCCATCATAAACTACAACAATAATCACTTACAGTGGTGAGAAGTACTTGAGCTCCAGCATATTTGAGATCCCAACTGAATTCAGTAACATATGCATTTAGAGAACTCTGTGCTTTTATATAGTCAGAATAGTTTGCAGATCTGGTAGCTTTGTAAAGCCAAGATGCAGCCCAGAGAAGTTCATCCTGTTAAATAAACATTACTATATTAATAGTCAAAATCGAAACAACATTGAAAAATAAAAAAACAATCAAATTTTGAGTTTTTACTTACCATATAGCCAGAGTAAGAACAGTAGAAGGGACACTCTCCCGAGTAGGTACCTTGATATTGGTTGGAAAAAGAAAAAAGCTGCAATCAAAATGGTGAAATTTAGTGTAGTTTAAATGCTATTTAAACTAATTACATAAACAACATCGATCTTTCTTTTTTAAAATATCCATCAAAACAACTATTTGTACGTTGATGGTCATTTTTATGTAGTTTTGTGTTTATTTTAAGAAAATATTTTAATATATGTATGTGCCAATAAATTGGACAATCTGTGTAAAGTTTCCCTCATTCTTCTAATCTTTATATATTCCAAATGTAAGCATTATACATCGAAATTTTATTTTTTTCTCATCTATGATCATTTTTATAAGTCTATGGGATTAACCCCATGATCATTAACTTTACACTTCTCTTTCTAAAATTCATAATAAAAAAATTAGCCAACTACCACCCTTGATTTTCACAAATCAGCTAAGTACGTGTTATGTGAAATTTGATGCTATGCACTAGTATTTAAATATATTTATTAATATATATATAATTCACAAGTCAATTCACATCCTAGAGAATTAAATCAACAATCAATAGAAAATCATTTGAACTTAGTACATTAAAAGGAGTAACAAATTTGCATACATCATTCTAGGACCCTTGTTTTCTTGAATATGTTACACACATTTGTGTGTATTGACCTAGGATAACATGCCTTTACATGACACAATGATGACCCTTCCAGGATACTACTAAATAGCCATAACCCATCCATTTTAATAAAGAACAAAGTGGATAAAGATTAGTCAAATCAGCTATAGAATATGATATTGTGCAAAATCAAATCTAGATACATAGAATGGATGGATTATTCTAACTTGAACCAAACACATGCATTTGACTCTAGACATCATATTCTTCAAGGTATTTCATTATAAGAGAAATCACATTTTTGAAATAAATATTAACTAATTTCAGGAGTATTAATCAAATTTCTACATGTTTTGTCATTGTACTTATCAATTTTGACTCATAAATGGAAAATACACGTGTTTCTTGTGTTAATCGAGTAGTTCACAAGTTACTTTCTAAAGTGGTGATAGTAAATAGAATTGTGTTGAATTGAAAGAGATGCCATTTTCATGAAGGAGTACCTAATGAAAGGTGAAATTTTTTGGTTGAAGCATAAGCATGTTGTCATGAAAATTGATTTTTAGAAAATAAAGTGTAAGGTGCCACCTCAAAATTTTAATTAAAGTATCTTGATGGGCATACTTGAAAGATGTACACGTGTAATAGATTTAGGAAGAGATATGAGTGAGATATATGTTAGTGATATTACTTTCTAAATTATATTAGTAATATGTCAAGAAGAAATGAAATCTAAGGAACTCAATAGATAAACAATATCTATACAAAAGGTATTTTAAAACTATTCATAAGTAACATAAAATCCATAATCAAGGAAGGTAACTATAGTTTTAGTATATTAGATTATTTCAATTAAGGATAGAACAAGAGATCAAAATACAAATAGTGTAAAACAAACTACATGGAAATAAATTGCAGGGACAATAATAATACATTAACTCATTTTAGTAGAAGTACATTCACTAAGATGTATCCAAATACATTGGAGTATAGCAAACACAATAAGGAAAAATAATTAAAAATAGATAAATTTATTTTTAAAATTAAAAACTATGGTCTTATGAAAGTGATAAGAATGAAGGATTAAAGAAACAAATAAACATAAAATGGAAGAAGACCGAAGTTGAGGGATTATTAAAAATTTTCCTCAAATTATGAATAATTTAGAGAAGTGTTCCTATAATTCACAATTTTTATGGTTGTGTGCTCATTAGATTATAATAAAAATTGCTATATGTATAAGTCTATTTTTAAACTTCTATTATCATATATTCAAATAATCATGTTCACCAAATTTACATTTTTTTTGGTAATGCATATAATAATTTGATTTATAACTCACACATATCATTCCCTATTATTATTGGTTAATAAAAAATAATTTATATTTAATTAACTTTATCTAATCAATTGAAATAAATTAATCACAAGAAAGCTTATTTTCCTTTATAATATAATTCGATCAATATTTTCATAATTTTTTACGTGTAACAAAATGTTTGTATCGAGTACAAAAATAATTTTGAAACATGTGAATACGGCTATGTTTTCAAGTTAGCCTAACTTTTATTTTGCTAATTGTTTTTAGTTACTAGTGAATCTATTATTAGATATTATCCTTTTATATATAACTTTTTCATTTGGTTTTGTATCGGACAAAACAAATATGGTGCACAAACATCCAAAAAATTTAATCTTAGCTCAAATATCATTATTATGCGGTAATCCCATGTTGGACCATATAAATTGCATAAATGAAATTTTGAGCAACATTTGACTCTAGCAATTATCTAGATCCAATGGTAGAATGACATCATCAAATAGATTTTTTTATTTTTATGAATTTATGATTAATAATTGATTTTATTCTATTGTCTATGTTATGATGCCACCACCTTAGAAATCTAATATGTCATTTCCAAGCTACATGTGTTTCCATTTTTTTCAGCTTATAATTACACATTTCTTATCTTTGAAATAAAATTAAAATGTCTATAGTCATATAACTCAAGGATCTCAAATCAAGGCCTACTTATATTGTCTCAAATTTGGGGATATAACTTCTAAATCATTTTTCTACCCCTTCAAGCTTGCTAGATTTCTTAGATAATTAGGCATATTAGAGAATGCCAACAAGTCCTCTTCAATATTCTTGATATTATCAAACAATTTTTTCTCCATTAACATTTTTTTTAAGGCTCAAATGCATTCTTTTGTGTCTGAGAAACTCATTCACTAGTGCATGAGTGTAGTAACTTATAGTATTTTCAATGCATAATGGGACCTCTATGAGCAAAATCTTGCATTGAATAATATTTGCGAAGATAATTTCTTTATGGCTCGTGACAAAGTTTCTAGTTGTCATAGCTTCCTATGAAAAGTATAAATCTTTACAATTGATCTCTACTAGATTTCTATGTTTTTTTAAGAAATAGGGTCCCTAGGTGATATTATAAATAAATCTAATATTAAATTTATACCAATGTTGAGAAATATTGACAAAATTTAAAATTAGTGGTATAATTATTTATTATGTACTTATAATAATATGTCCAAAGCTATTGTGCTTCCTATTTCTCACTTTCTTGCATTAATCTCAAAATTAGATATATTTTAGATGATAAGATTTTCATTTTAAAAAGTATGAAATGAGCTCATCATTCCTCAACATGAACTATTTTCATTAGAATTGGCTCTGCTAAATCTTAAGACCACATTGAATGGCTTTTTTTCTAGCTGTTCTTCTAAATCTTGTATTTAGGTCTATTTTTCTCTAGTCACTTTCAATTATCCTTTTGGATAACTCAATCTATCTCACCATTAATTCTTCAAAATCATCCTCTTTTTGGAAATTACATCCCATATGACAATGTTGTTATCTTTTCTAGATCTATATGTGAACTTGTAGCTAAAAGATTTAAATATTTTATTGCTAATGAGGTTACTTAATAATAGGTTAAAGGCATTTCTTTCGAAAACGCTAGTGTCTAGCTTGTCAATACTTTTTGAGTAAAATAAGTGATTTTTTGACAAGGTCCAAACCTTGGTATAATGCATGAGGGTTACCAAAGGAAATTCGAGGAGGAACATCAAAAAAACAAAATTTGACAAATGGTAGAGCTGAAACAAAAGAAAACAGTCCATAAAGAAGAATGGCATCTTGGTTGACATGACAACGAGAAGTTCACTCAAATAGACTTTGTTATACAATACTATTTATCTAGAAGAATGAAAAAGATAAGAAGGTCAACATCACTGGTTGATAATTTATTCATAATACCTAAGATCTCTTAATTGACGAGCTCAAACTCTTTAATAATGACCCCTTCCTCCTCTTCTCGATATAACTCTTCATACTTAGAAATATGCCCAATTTTAATTTATTTTAATATACCATATTGATTTATAAAGATGTGATTCATTCCATCTATCTTCTATGTAAATTTTATATCATATGTGTTTAATATACAAAAGCACTATTCATCATATTAAAAAGTAAAGCACGGAAAGGTTATGCACGACTGTTCGAATATCCTTGAGAGTATTTCATGAGAAAATTCAGATATCTCCTAGTTTTTCCCGTCAACTTGTTTGTTTTCTAAACAGAACTCTTTTGATTTCAAGAGAAGTAGTTGAATATTGATCACTGTCCGTAAATGGATGAATGATTTATCTACAGCACAAGAAATGTGTATCCCAATTGAAAGAGCTTTAAATTCAGGCAGTACAGAATCAATAATAGCATACCGTTCTACATTCAATACAGGTTACAAACTCAAAGAATCAATAATAACATACCGACTCAGAACGTTGAAGAAGAAGATGTGAATAATGAGGGTCTGTGCCTCTGAAAACAATAGAGGAGGCAGCCAAAGCTGCAGCAGTTTCTGCGGCAATTTCTGTTCCAGGGGTGTCTTTATCAATCTTGTAAAGAGTTCGAGGAGTGTCCATATCTTCTGGACGCTCCCAACAATTATGATCTGCCTGGGGATCTCCAACCTGTTTTATTTTATTTGCATCAACCACATTAACACTTTCATTCGCTGGGACATTGAATACTAGCATTTAGGATACATAATATCTATTCTAGTTGATTTGAGTGATCTGTAGAAATTTGTTGACAACATTCGATATATGAGTAAGAGCAGACTGCTATGCAATCAATACACTGGCTGAGTTGTACCTGCACCCATAACTGATTTGGAGTTGCACTGGCCTTGAGAAAATAGTCAGTGCCCCATTTAATAGCGTCTCTTACATTCTGAATCTCTCCTGCAGCTTTCAACTGTTCCTCATAATGCAATGCCCCCCAAGCCAGTGTGGTGATAGTGAACGCCATGGGAAGCCCATATTTTACATTATCTCCTGCATCGTAGTAACCTCCAACTAGATCAACCTGCACACACATTCTAGAAATCTTCAATCAATATCTTCTTGTTAAATTATAAAGAACAATTGTATGTATGTGTTATAAGTTGCAAGAATTGGCTTACCCCATTCAATTGTCCATCTTTGAGGCCAGAATTTCCTCTCCACTTTACTCTTTGAGATTTTGGGAGTTTACCAGATCGTTGGGCCTCCAGAAAGAGAATAGACTTGGATAAAGCCTCTTTGTAATCAAATTCACCATGAAGCATGTAGCACTGGCCATAAGACAGCAATAAAGCCAGTGATAGAAACACCACTATGTTCTTACTCATAATTTGTATTCTCTACTAACATAGAAATTGCTTTAGAAAAACCTATTCAAACAAATTTACGTGTGCTATGTAGATCTTGTACCATACTTGACACATGCACGCCATGATTGTTATCTAATAAATGACTAGATTTATATCTTGTAATGCACAACGTAATTGTTATTTGATAAGTGACAAGATACATTTCTTGTTATTTAAGTTGGTAGGACATACACAACAATATTTCGGATAATTTCGAGATGAAGATTCCTTAGTTTATTTTTTCTATGTTTTTAATCTAACACTTAGTTTACTGTATATATATATGAGTTGAAGGATAAGAAACAGGTAATAGTCTTGTGATCACATCACTCTCTTTTGATTCTGTTCCTTGTTTCCATAAGGATTCGTCATCACTGAATTAAATTAAATAAGGTGTGCTAATAATAATAAGCCCATACTAGAGTAACTTTCAAGAATTGCAACATGAAAATTGGTTGAGCGTGACTTCAACAAATATGACTAGGAATGATACGTTGGATGGAACCATATAAATTTTTTTTTTTGCATCGAGGAGCGCTAAGAGGGGAAAAGAGTTGCTATAACATATGGGTTATAATCAAAAGGTGCTTCATAGCTCACTAGATAGCTCAGGTATGTGATTGCAAAGTTCATTCATAGCTATTATGCCAAAGTGCTTAAATTTGACCTCACCTTGGGCTTATATTCGAAAAGTGTTTTCTAATCCTCACCATGCAAACTATAAAAGCTCCTTGATAGCTATTATGCCAAAGGTGCTTAAATTTGACATCGCATGGGCTAATGTTGGATAAGTGTTATTAAAATCTTTGCTCATTAAGCACGTTAAAGGATAGATTAAAGCTATAGTTTTTTTCCCATGGGAGGGCTTCTTAAGGGCATTTTAAATACCTCTTTAGATAATTATGAACTTTTGTTTTAAGTCTAACAAGGTTTTAAGCAAAATAGTCTAGTTTTTTATAAGAATGTCTTGACATTGTTCTTTGTAAATTTAGGTTACTATTCCAAAACATTATCATATGTCACTCACTATTGAGGATCTTCACTTATCAGATATTCAAATGCTTAGTGATAACATCTTTAGTCTAGTGGTTTTCCCTACAAATTCTAGATGGTCATATGATAGTTAAATGGTCCTGCTCTTCTTTAGGTATATAAAGAATCTCTTTGAAACTAGACTCTATGCAAGACCTCTCACCTTATTGATTTTATTGCAATATTATATTCAAAATGATGGCTCTTAATTTATTTTATCTTTTTCAAACAATTATGAGTATGGAGCAAACTAGGTTAATTGAAAGTCAATACATTCTTCAATGATGCCAATTCTATCTCATAAGATATAAAATGCATTAGTCACTCATTAATCTATTCTATTTATTATATTTGATCTTTAGATATTTAATGATTATATTGGATATCTTTCATTTTTGTCTTATATTAAGTGTAAGAGTTTGAAGAATTTTTTCTCTAACGTTTTTATCAATGAATATGTTTTTCTCTCTTTTTACAACAAAAAATTGGATTAATTTTATATTAATTTATTTCATTCACTAAATTTTCTCTCTTTCCTCTTTCATTTATGTTTTAGCTATAGAGGATCTTGCTATCTTAGGAATGTCTCTTTCCAAATATAATAACTAGCTAATTAATGCCAATTTAAAAATGATTCTTTCATTAAGTTCAAGCATTTAGTGGGGTAAAACATAATATTTTTGTAGAGTATGTTGTCTTAAGAAATACACATAGGAATTGTTAGCAAATGTTAAATTTCTTTTTTACATTTATTATTCTTTCAAAAGGGTATTTTTTAATATGGGCAATATGTTCTTCAATAAGGAAGAAAAAATCCCAACATTATAACCAAACTCTTTCTTTGGCAACTAGTTAGTTTTGTATCTGTAATACAAATTATTCTAACATTTTTACCATAAAAATACAATCTATAGGTCTAGATTATTTATGTCAAAAAAGTTTATCCTATTGTGATGCAATTAGAAGGAAATTAGAATAGTGCAAATGATATGATATGCATAACATAAAGATTCAAAAATAATTATGTATTCAATAACACCATTAAATATGTCTCTATTTCTCTTTGTATTTTTTCTTCACCCTCACATATCTTCCTTGTGTTGAGGCTTTATGTTCATATAACATTTTTCTTGTGGGAGTTCATGTCCCTCCGCCTATCTTTATATATTTCTATCCTTGAATGGATAGCACATGCTATTACTTGCTACTATAATAGTCTTCCTAGTGCAGACACCGGTTAGGAGGGACCTCAAAGATATCAATTCGGACCAGGCAACAAGAGTAAGCACAATAGAAACAAGAGGATATGATGGAGGAAATAAAAAACTGAATTAATTAGATAATGAAAACTAATTACAAACAACCGGGTTACAAGATTCGGCTCACTACCCTACAACATACATGCTCATTTACATAATCGGTCAACTTCGGACCTCTAAATCTTAAGATATGATTTCTATGTTATCATTTCAATGATTTTTGATGCTTAATTACATTGATTTATATGGTCAAGAGGGAACCGGGTTGGCCCAAGAGGGATCAAATGCCAAAGAACAAGATAACTACTAGGTCAGCCTCTGCCAAAGAGATTCCTCCGAAAAATCCAAAGGATGAAGTGCAGATCAAAGGGAAGGTTGTCCACACACCAAGGAACATTGGAATCAACGAACTGGGGCTTCACAAGCTATAGAAAGGATCTACAAGATTCACCAATAGCAAATAGGTCCAAGCAGTTCAGGTGTTCTAAGCCAGAAAACTGTCTCGGAATTCGCAAGCGATAACTTGCTGGAAAATGATCTGTGAGAGTTGAGAAATACAACCCCATAGGAGCCTAAAGATCTTGTGCAAGCTGAATAATCTGTTACAAGGAGAAGCAAGGAAGTAAAATAATCTGAAGAACAAAAAACACAGGAAAATATGCTAAAAAAATGAGAGCTCAATATTCACCAAAATGTGTAATGAGATAATGATACAAATAAAAGAAAAATAACCTCTAATAGGTCAAGAAACCCTAAAAGGGAAAACCCTAGGCTTGCACATAATAATTAATAAAAGAATTAATTATTATACACCTAATGTTAGCATAAGTGTAAAAAGAGATAATAGGGAACTTAAAGAATTAAACAAATATTATTTAATTAATCAAGTAAAGACCTAATTACTCTAACACCCCCCCTTAGGCTAGACTTAGGAAGAAGATAAAACCTAGAACAACTACTGAAAGCAAGAAAGATGGGTCCCAACAACAAGGCCTGATCAGGTACCCAAATACAATGAAATCTCTATGAAATAGAGACAAAGGAGAAAAACTAGTGGAAAAAAACTCCTCTCCAAAAAGAGATAAAAGAACATACCTGAAAGAAGAAGAAGAAGGAAGGAAGGCCTCATAAAGACCCCCCAAGGACAACTTCCTTCACCCCAAGCATAGAGCGCAACTGAAGATAGCGCGGTGATGCAAAAAGTTTCGTGAATATGTCTGCAACCTGCTCGACAGTGGGAATGTACTCCAGGATGAGAGAACCATCCCGAATCAACTGGCGGATGAAATGCATGTGAAGCTCAATGTGCTTCATCCACTGATGCTCTATTGGGTTGCAGGAAATATGAATAGCACTCTGATTGTCCCACCAAAGAATAGTGGGACTATCAGGAGGAAAACCAAACTCAGTCATCAACTATCATAGCCATAAGATCTCCTGACCGGCAAGCACAACAACACAATACCAAGCCTCTGTAGATGATAATGCATGAGCAGTCTGCTTCTTGCAAGACCATGTGATAGGAAAAGAGCCAAGACAGAAAACAAAGCCAGAAGTAGACTTCTGATCAGTGACATCAGAAGCCCAATTTGAGTTAGTGTAGCCAACAATGTGAGGTTCCCCTAATGTGTAGTGAATGCCATGAGAACTAGAGCCCCGAATGTACCACAAAATACATTTGGAAACTTGCCAATGACTCTCATGAGGATCATGGGAGAATCGAGAGACAAGGCCAACCGCAAAGGAAATATCAGGACGAGTGTGAGTCAAGTACAATAAACTACCAACCAACTATTTGTAAAGTGTAGAATCTACTAAAGGAGTAGAACAAGTAGTAATCAGAACAATCCCTGACTGAAAAGGAGTGGGAGCAGGCTTGCAATCAAGCATGCCAAAGTGCTGAAGCATGTCAAGAGCATACTTCTGCTAGTAAATGTAGAACCCATTAGAAGATTGAATCACCTAAAGACCAAGGAAATAGTACAGAAGACCAAGATTTGTCACCTCAAACTGGTCCATCAAGGCATGCTAGGTATGCTGAATCATAGAGGATGAGCTACCTGTGATGAGGAGATCATCAACATATAGCACAAGAATTAGGATCTCACCCTCAAGAAGCTGAATGTACACTATATGATCAGAATGATTGTGGGTGAACCTAGTGGAGAGAAAGAAAGAATCCATCTTCTCATACCAAGCCCGAGGGGCCTGTTTGAGACCATACAATGAACACCGAAGTCTGCAAACCAAAGAACTGTCCTACACAAATCCCCGAGGCTGCTCCATGTAGATTTCCTCTTGTAGGCCCCCATGTAAGAAGGAACTCTTTACATCCATCTGAAAAATGGGCCATCCTCGAGAAGCTACAAGAGATAGTACAAAGCAAATAGAGTTCATCTTGGCGATAGGGGAAAAAGTCTCGGAGTAATCAATACCCTCAACCTGTGAGAAACCCTTCGCAACAAGATGTGCTTTTTACTTATCAATGGAACCATCGACAGCA